>NW_027070111.1:216418-241477 GCF_002906115.3 Quercus suber
GTTTGTGTTTTTTGGGTTGTTCTGGGGACTGTGCCGTGGACTCTTTGGATTTGTGTTTGTGTTTTTTTGGCTTGTTGCTGGTTTTGCTGAAGAAGGATTGATGAGTTTGTGTGCTGGATTTGTCAGCATTTGTGTTTGTGTTTGTGTTTGTGTTTGTGTTCGTGCTCTTACTGGATTTTTGTTTGTGTTGTTGCTTAATCTTGTGTTTGTTTTCTAAGGAAAAAAAAAAAAAAGAGAAAATGTCAAATAAAGGAAAATATTCTTGTTCTTAAATATGTATTTGTGTTCTTACTGTTCTTGCTTTTAGATCTCAATTTATGTGTTTTTTTTGTTTTTAATTTTGTTTTTAATTTTTTTTATTTAGTTAAAATTAATAAATTAATTTTTTTAATTTAAATGCTGATGTGGCATTTTTTAATGCCAAAATAAATTTTTTAATTATTATTTTAATGTGCCGTTAGCCACCTCAGCTTTTTTCGTTAGTTGGCTGACGGTAAGGACTAAAACAATAGGCGTTTTCTAGGATAGGGACTAAAAGCGGTAAAAAAAAAATTTAGGGACCAAAATGGAAATCGTGTAAAAATGTAGGGACGAAAATGTGCTTTTCGCCAATAATCAATTGTCATTTATTATTAAGGGTAAAACTTATAGAATAATGCTAAAGATACAAACTTTTTTACAAAAAATTTACAAACTGTTGATGTGGTGAGTGGTTATTGGTAAGTGAAAAAAATGATGTTAATAATGGACCTAAATAAAAACCAATAGGAAGCTAGCCACATCAACAGTTTGTAAAAATGTTGTAAAATAGTTTGTATCTGTATCACTACTCAAACTTATATATAGTACCTTAGGTGTTGTGCATTAAATTCCTTAATTAAATTCAAACACATCGTTGCATTGAATTTAATTGTTGTCAGAAATAATAATAACTTATTGTATTTTATTGGTTAATACAACCATGTATTTGAATTTAATTAGGGAACCTAATGAATTGCACTTATGGTATTATACCCAAGTTTTTCCCTAATGTTAAACCTATAAGGTTAGTCCTTTAGTAATTTGAGAACACAAAAACAAAAAGCTAAAGAGCAAGTGAGTTGCTAATGCCCAACCACATAAATATTAAAAAAAAATCACCTTAATATTTGGTTAGTATAATAATGGTTGGAAAGGAATTTTTTTCCAATAGTAGCTTTAGCAAACCATTCTCATGTACCCAAAAAAAAAAAGTATTGAGTAATATAACTTTTTAAAAAGCTACTCAAAGTCTAACTTGAACCTAATCTCTGTCAAATATTCTTTTTGTCTCATATTAAAGGTGAGATAGTTTGCATTAGTTCACAAATTTTATCAATCTTTCATATATATATATATATATATATATTACAAACAATTGTATCAAATATCCACTATGGACTAATCACATACACAATTTCACATTTCACTACAATGGGTTTCTATTTTTTGTTAAATCTATAAGGTTATTTGTTTAGTATATTTTATAATACAAATAAAAAAGAAAAAAAGAAGAGTATAAGGGCTCTTCATAAATGAGTGAGTTTTTAATGCCTAATTATCTTGATATTTGACAAGAATGATAAATCATCTAAATATTTGGTGAGCATGATGATTGTAGAAAAGAAATAAAATTCAATAGTGGGTTTAGCAAACCATTATTATGAAGAAAAAAAAGTTTTGTAAAACTTACCCAAAATCTAACTTGTAATTTTATCCTATAGAAAGTTTACGTTATTTGGAAAAAGTTACACAAGTATTTTCTGTATTAAAAAAAAAAAAAAGGGAAGAAGAAGAAGAAGAAGAAAAAAACTACTGTCTCTCTCAATATTTTTAACTTTCTAATCATAGCTTCCTTCTTTTAAATTAAAAAAAAATGATACAATATGTTTTTATGATAATTAATTTTAATTTAAATGAACATTACTACTATAAATTAGGGAAACCGAAGCACCAATTTCACATATCAGCCAACAAAAAATTGCGCCACCTCCAATCCATAGTCTTCATGCCTTTCAAACAATCACTTTCCAATTTTAAGTCCAAAATTGACATTGCCTCTTTTCTTGTTAGACCCAAACACCTGATTTTGTTTAGATGTATTTGTCACTATTTCGCTCTTTCACTCACTCACACCCACTCACGCCCACATTTTGCTTAGAATCCCCAACTCATCAATCTTACAACTAAACATTCAAAATCGGCTCAAATTGAACAACCCCTCCAGCGACCATCATCATTGTCATTGATGATGCAAAAAATCAACAGCTGAGCTCCTCGTCATTGCGGATGGAGAATGTTGTGAATGGGACTGTCTTTGTAGATGAGAATCCTGCAAAATGAACTAAGGGGAAAAGTAACACGTCGGTGTGGCGTCAGCCAAACCACCTCTAATGCTTAAGTCAGTAAGGGAGAAAGATTCTAGGAAAAAAAAAAGTTAAGAGTGATTTCGTAGAGTATTTATGTGTACCTTTAACTTCTATTGTCTTCTCTTTTATAGTTATGTGCCCTATTAATGGGCAATGATGTGGTGCATTTATGCTCAACGGCTAGTGCATTACAGAATCTTTGTTTGGAGATCATAGCTCATTCTATGATCGTTGCTCCGTCCATTACGTTTCATCATCAATGTGCATAATAAATGTATAACGTCTTCTCTGGTTGAATGACGATATGCGTGTATTGACGATCATAAATTTCTAGTTCATCAATCATCATTTATAAGCTTAGCGGGAGAAGTGCAATATTCTTTAAATCTAATCGGTATTGTTGGATTTTGATAAAACTCTCTCTCTCTCTCTCTCTCTCTCTCTCTCTCTCTCTCTCTCTCTCTCTCTCTCTCTCTCTCTCTGTTTCTTTTCCTCTTTATATGATATGATATAGATTTTGATTCAGTGTACCAGCCCCTATTGTATTAATAACTCACCGTTTTTCTTTTTTCTCTAAACAAATTGGATGTTATTTTGTTTGTGACTGTGCATGTCAATGATGTCATACAAGATTTGATGGAGCCACTCCAACAATTTTGCCATCTGGAGCATCCCTTGGTCTTCAATCAAGACGACAAAAGTGGAATTAGTTGTTATGCATGCAACGAACTAATATTGGGTCCTAGCTATAGTTGTAAAAAAATGCAATGCAAGATACTATCACAAATCATGTGTGGAACTACCCCTTGGGTTGCACCATCCCTTATACCCAATCCATCCTCTTATTCTCGTCGACCAAAAATGTGAGTGCAAAATCTACAAAGAACATCACTAGGAATACATATATTGGTGTTACCGTTGCAACTTCAACCTTCACGTCATATGTACTTCTTTACCTCCAACTTTGGTTACTTTTCCCCTTAGTTCATTTTGCAGGATTCTCATCTACAAAGACAGTCCCATTCACAACATTCTCCATCCGCAATGACGAGGAGCTCAGCTGTTGATTTTTTGCATCATCAATGACAATGATGATGGTCGCTGGAGGGGTTGTTCAATTTGAGCCGATTTTGAATGTTTAGTTGTAAGATTGATGAGTTGGGGATTCTAAGCAAAATGTGGGCGTGAGTGGGTGTGAGTGAGTGAAAGAGCGAAATAGTGACAAATACATCTAAACAAAATCAGGTGTTTGGGTCTAACAAGAAAAGAGGCAATGTCAATTTTGGACTTAAAATTGGAAAGTGATTGTTTGAAAGGCATGAAGACTATGGATTGGAGGTGGCGCAATTTTTTGTTGGCTGATATGTGAAATTGGTGCTTCGGTTTCCCTAATTTATAGTAGTAATGTTCATTTAAATTAAAATTAATTATCATAAAAACATATTGTATCATTTTTTTTTAATTTAAAAGAAGGAAGCTATGATTAGAAAGTTAAAAATATTGAGAGAGACAGTAGTTTTTTTCTTCTTCTTCTTCTTCTTCCCTTTTTTTTTTTTTTAATACAGAAAATACTTGTGTAACTTTTTCCAAATAACGTAAACTTTCTATAGGATAAAATTACAAGTTAGATTTTGGGTAAGTTTTACAAAACTTTTTTTTCTTCATAATAATGGTTTGCTAAACCCACTATTGAATTTTATTTCTTTTCTACAATCATCATGCTCACCAAATATTTAGATGATTTATCATTCTTGTCAAATATCAAGATAATTAGGCATTAAAAACTCACTCATTTATGAAGAGCCCTTATACTCTTCTTTTTTTCTTTTTTATTTGTATTATAAAATAAACTAAACAAATAACCTTATAGATTTAACAAAAAATAGAAACCCATTGTAGTGAAATGTGAAATTGTGTATGTGATTAGTCCATAGTGGATATTTGATACAATTGTTTGTAATATATATATATATATATATATATGAAAGATTGATAAAATTTGTGAACTAATGCAAACTATCTCACCTTTAATATGAGACAAAAAGAATATTTGACAGAGATTAGGTTCAAGTTAGACTTTGAGTAGCTTTTTAAAAAGTTATATTACTCAATACTTTTTTTTTTTGGGTACATGAGAATGGTTTGCTAAAGCTACTATTGGAAAAAAATTCCTTTCCAACCATTATTATACTAACCAAATATTAAGGTGATTTTTTTTTAATATTTATGTGGTTGGGCATTAGCAACTCACTTGCTCTTTAGCTTTTTGTTTTTGTGTTCTCAAATTACTAAAGGACTAACCTTATAGGTTTAACATTAGGGAAAAACTTGGGTATAATACCATAAGTGCAATTCATTAGGTTCCCTAATTAAATTCAAATACATGGTTGTATTAACCAATAAAATACAATAAGTTATTATTATTTCTGACAACAATTAAATTCAATGCAACGATGTGTTTGAATTTAATTAAGGAATTTAATGCACAACACCTAAGGTACTATATATAAGTTTGAGTAGTGATACAGATACAAACTATTTTACAACATTTTTACAAACTGTTGATGTGGCTAGCTTCCTATTGGTTTTTATTTAGGTCCATTATTAACATCATTTTTTTCACTTACCAATAACCACTCACCACATCAACAGTTTGTAAATTTTTTGTAAAAAAGTTTGTATCTTTAGCATTATTCTATAAGTTTTACCCTTAATAATAAATGACAATTGATTATTGGCGAAAAGCACATTTTCGTCCCTACATTTTTACACGATTTCCATTTTGGTCCCTAAATTTTTTTTTTACCGCTTTTAGTCCCTATCCTAGAAAACGCCTATTGTTTTAGTCCTTACCGTCAGCCAACTAACGAAAAAAGCTGAGGTGGCTAACGGCACATTAAAATAATAATTAAAAAATTTATTTTGGCATTAAAAAATGCCACATCAGCATTTAAATTAAAAAAATTAATTTATTAATTTTAACTAAATAAAAAAAATTAAAAACAAAATTAAAAACAAAAAAAACACATAAATTGAGATCTAAAAGCAAGAACAGTAAGAACACAAATACATATTTAAGAACAAGAATATTTTCCTTTATTTGACATTTTCTCTTTTTTTTTTTTTTGGGTTCGGGTTTGTGGGTACTCTGAAGAAAAAAAAAAAAAGCTGCAGTGGTGACAGAAATGGAGCCCACAAATAGTGTGAAAAATTGAGTAATGAGAAATGAGTGATGTGCCAAACGGGTATTAATTTTAGAGTGATAGGTGATGAGTGATGAGTATTGAGCTATGAGTGATGAGTGATGAAAATTGAGTGACAAAAATTGAGTGATAAAAAAAAAGTGGCCAAACAGCCTCTAAGTGATTCTTCACGATGCACAACTAGCCTCCCATTTATATTAAAGTGAGTGATAGGCCCAAAATTCCCTTTAGCCTAACATCTCAAAATTAACCCTCACAGCCATCAACCTACCAAATGCTGAAATGCACACTTTTCTTTTATTTCAAAGTGAAATATCTTGGGGAGTAAAATTACAGAAGACAAACAAAATTGAGTTAAAACAGACTACATGGCCTTATAGGAAAGGAGAAACAATGTCAACCTTTAATCAAATTGAGAATTTTTATGAAGAAAACTCTCACGCTTTCTGATAAGCAGGATGTTGTATGTGGAACAAACTGTATATATAAATCAAACCATGAGAATGGTTGGGGGGAATCAACAGAGGCAGGTGATGGCTGAGAAATATGGTGGCGACTCCTAATCAACTAGTCCAGATTAGCAATGACAGCATCAACCACCTCTTGGGTGCTGCTGTCTCCACCAAGGTCTTTTGTTCGGTACTTGCCCTCGGAGATTACACGCTTCACTGCAGTCTCAAGCCGATCAGCAAATGAAGGAAACTGGAGATGCCTAAGCATCATGGCTGATGACAGGAGCAAAGCTACGGGATTTGCCTTCTTTTGTTGTACGATCTTGTCCTTTCCCACGTTACCTGCTGAAGCACCTTGCTCAAACACAGCATGATCAGCCCCCACATTGCCTGCAGTCACCAATCACTAAATGAGACACAAAAGAAAAAGAGTTCAGAAGATTTTTATCCTTTCATTTTTCTTTTTTCTTTTTCCTGGTCTATTGCTTTTATCACACTGGTAAGATAAAACATTTAAACAACAGATGGTTATCCTCAGCCCCTCTTGAACAGATCCATGCCATGAAGAGGCCAACTTAATATGTTCACATCATGAAACACAAAATTAAAGAAAAAATTAGAACTTGTAAGATCATCATTATTACCTCCTGGCATGACACCAGTGCCTCCAGCAATACCGGCTGCTGTATTTGCCACTAGATTTCCATAAAGATTAGGAGTCACCTGCCGAAAAATAAAATAAAAAAATCTCCATCAGTGGCTGGGAAGGTCAAAATTTTCAACTGGCCAGGTAAAAGTAGAAGACCAAACGCCCAAGGTTTAAAGGACTCCAGAAACATGACTTGGCTAATTACTCAGCAGGCCAAACGGTAATAACAAATGTGCCCAAAGCCCTTGAAAGGAAGGAAGGAATCAAGAGTTTCACAAAGAACTTGGAATTTAAATCAACAATGAGGGCAAAATGCAAGAGACCATGATTTGAGGAATACAGTAAAAGGATGAACAATGTTTTGATCGCATCAAAACAACAAATCTGAACTCACATAGCTTCAAAACTAGTCAAGCTAAGCAGATTATTTGGCTACTTGAGCAGAGCACTACAATAAAACACAAGCCAGGTCCAGCTCAAAAATTTTATCATGCAAATTGATTCATTTTTAGTAAAGATTTCTACCTCTGCTATAGCATATCTGTAAATAAAGCATGCTCCACAATCTAACTGGCTCTAAATCACTACTTATATATGGTATTCTTTAAATATAAACTATTCACCAGCGGGGTTGAGCCCAGGCTAAACTTCTTTTGTGAACACATGCACCTATATGATATTCTCCACAAGCCAAGCCAGATATTGTGCATGCAACTCAAAAGGTTTTGGTCCTATATCCAACTTTTTTTTTTTCTATTGGTCAAGCCAAAAAAAGGATCTGATAAACTTTTCCCTTGAAGCAGTAGCAGTACAACAACAATAATTATAATAAGCAGGAGGGGAAAAAATTATTGCTTCGAAACATCCAATCCAACACTTCATTGCTCAATTGTGTTCAGATATATTTTTCCACTTCATTGCTATTTCTATTGAATAAGCATTAACAACCCAATATCTATCAGCATCAACATGACAATCATAAGAATTTGAAGACAAGTACATTGCTATTTCTATTGAATAAGCATTAACAACCCAATATCCATCAGCATCAACTTGACAGCCATAAGAATTCAAAGACAGGGACCATCTCTATGTCAACCACAAAAAGACTTGTAACTTGCAACACCATTGGTTACCAAACCAAACTGAATCGTTCAATTCAAGTCAAGCTCGTCCCACCCATATATACAACAGTACCTAGTACTTAACAAAACATTGTTCCTCACTCCATTAAAAGAATAGTTCGCCAAGAATTTTATCACTTATATAGCAGGAATTTAAGACTAATAATGACAACTTCTAGATGCATAATATCAAGTATCAAGTCATAATAAACAAGTGCTTCCATTAGAACTAAAAAAATTCTCAAGGTTACTTACCATAACATCGAATTGCTCAGGCTTCGAAACAAGTTGCATGCAGCAATTGTCCACAATAATCTCATTGTACTTGATACTTGGATATTTTGTTGCAATCTCCCGACAAGATTCTAAAAACAAACCATCTGCAAGTTTCATAATGTTGGCTTTGTGCACAGCTGTCACCGTTTTTCTGTTGTTCAGATAAGCATACTCAAAGGCATATTTTGCAATACGTTCTGAGCAGAACTTTGTTATCACCTAACAAATCCCAAATTGTAAACAATCCCTTTATAATAATAATAATAATACATTATAGATAGATAGATAATTAGAAATTTTAGGAACCAACACTAAAACTCCCCATGCCTTGGGCTAAAATGAATCAGTTTGTTCCAATTGACAAATTCTTCCTTGTTACATGCACATGTTGCATAAGATACAAAATTTAACCTTCTGAATAAGGTACAAGGCTTTATTTATAATTTTATGGAGGTGATAAAGAGTACAATTGTGGATAACATTATATAACATGAAAGAATACATGTAATCAACCCTAATTAGTCTAGTTTAAGTCCATAGCCAACCCCATAGTTTGGGGACTAAGGCTTTGTTATCGTTGTTTTTTCTCATACGTTTCACATGCATCCGGTGAGTTTTGAACCAACAACCTCACCCTCCACTCATTCTTATGATAAAAGAAAGTGGCACTTGAGCCAAAACTCATTACCTCATTATGATTTCAAATCCAAGAACATGATTATTGTACTACATCTACTATGAAGCTTAGAAACTTTAAATTTTAAACCCCATTTACCTAACAAATCCCAAATTGTAAACAATCCCTTTATAATAATAATAATAATACATTATAGATAGATAGATAATTAGAAATTTTAGGAACCAACACTAAAACTCCCCATGCCTTGGGCTAAAATGAATCAGTTTGTTCCAATTGACAAATTCTTCCTTGTTACATGCACATGTTGCATAAGATACAAAATTTAACCTTCTGAATAAGGTACAAGGCTTTATTTATAATTTTATGGAGGTGATAAAGAGTACAATTGTGGATAACATTATATAACATGAAAGAATACATGTAATCAACCCTAATTAGTCTAGTTTAAGTCCATAGCCAACCCCATAGTTTGGGGACTAAGGCTTTGTTATCGTTGTTTTTTCTCATACGTTTCACATGCATCCGGTGAGTTTTGAACCAACAACCTCACCCTCCACTCATTCTTATGATAAAAGAAAGTGGCACTTGAGCCAAAACTCATTACCTCATTATGATTTCAAATCCAAGAACATGATTATTGTACTACATCTACTATGAAGCTTAGAAACTTTAAATTTTAAACCCCATTTAAGGCCTAAATAACTCTATGTTTGGGTGCAGGGAGAAGGTGGGTGAGGAGAAGAGAGGAGAAAGGAAGGTGAATGGAATGTACCAAATTTCTATATATTTTAACCTCTTTCCCCTATACACTTTCTCCATCTCCCTCCTCCACTCCAAACATACCCTAAAGTTAAAATGTTGTGAGGAAAGCAATATACATTTACGTAAAAAGTTGGAAAATTCATCAATTGGAATGAAAAACATACAAACTATTTGTTTTTATTATTCCAAAACCATAAGGGGGTTTAATCAAAGGCAAAACTTTGGTACAATTTCTTAGGAGTTCTACCTTGGGTTCCCCATTTAATTTCACCCATGTGGTTACATTATCAATAAGCCACGCGATTAAATTTAATTGTTGGTAGTGAAGATCACACTGTTGGTACTGCATTCCAATATAGCAACATCATTGAATATTATAATTTAACTGGGCAGCCCAAGGTTTTGTGCATCCAACAGGTTTTGATCCCACAACCTCGCCCTCTGTAAAATTTCAGCTAGAGCTCAACGGATTAGAGNGGGTGAGGAGAAGAGAGGAGAAAGGAAGGTGAATGGAATGTACCAAATTTCTATATATTTTAACCTCTTTCCCCTATACACTTTCTCCATCTCCCTCCTCCACTCCAAACATACCCTAAAGTTAAAATGTTGTGAGGAAAGCAATATACATTTACGTAAAAAGTTGGAAAATTCATCAATTGGAATGAAAAACATACAAACTATTTGTTTTTATTATTCCAAAACCATAAGGGGGTTTTAATCAAAGGCAAAACTTTGGTACAATTTCTTAGGAGTTCTACCTTGGGTTCCCCATTTAATTTCACCCATGTGGTTACATTATCAATAAGCCACGCGATTAAATTTAATTGTTGGTAGTGAAGATCACACTGTTGGTACTGCATTCCAATATAGCAACATCATTGAATATTATAATTTAACTGGGCAGCCCAAGGTTTTGTGCATCCAACAGGTTTTGATCCCACAACCTCGCCCTCTGTAAAATTTCAGCTAGAGCTCAACGGATTAGAGCCTAAAAGCCATCTCTTTCCATAGAAAGTGCTAAATTAACTAATGACACCTAAATTTAAATGATACTCCAACAAATAACCCATTGTATTTTCATATAAAGATAACAGATTGAACTTGAAACCTTCATGTCAGTTTTCGTCACATCCCAAACTAATGAGTACACTTAATTTACAACAGAGTATTGCTAGGACTACCAAATTTGGCACAATTTTGTGCCACAACTCGCCACATAACAAGTTGCAACAAATTCGTTGTTACTAAACTGCTAGTGTAGCATTTTTTAATTGTTGTGTTATAAAAAGTAACATCAACGATGGGGTCCACATGAAAACAATGCTCTAATCACAACATGACACATAGCAAGATGTAACACTATAACAACCATAAAAAGTAAAATTTGATTGTACTACATAGAATTGAAAATGAAAACAAAAAATGTACCTTGAGGCTTTCAACAACGCCAGGAACAACTTCATGCTCGAGGCCCGAGTACTCACCCTCAGTATTCTCTCGAATCACAACAATATCCACATTCTCATGCCTCGTAGGAAGCCCAGGAAGGTTGAAACAATTGACCAACGAAGCATACAAATCCAGCTCTTTCCTCAACTGAACATTGAGCGAGCTGACTCCACCACCCACCGGCGTCCTAAGCCCACCTTTCAGACACACTTTGTTTTTCTTAATCGACTCGATCACTTCCTGCGGGACCCTGCTCAGGTCCCCGTGCACATCGTACTTCTCGAAGAACACTGGCGCGTGCATGGCCTCCATGACCTGTTCGACCGCGTTTGTCACGAGTGGGCCCACCCCGTCACCCGGGATCAAGGTCACGGCGCGTGGGGCGCCGTCGCCAGGTCGTGGCATGTAGGTGACGGAGCGCGTGAGGGAGAGGCGCGTGGAGGAGGTGAGGTGGTTGAGAAGTGGGATGATGCGTCGACGAGCCATGTGGGGTTTTTGTGCGTGCCTCTTGGGGTGAGGTTAGGATGGGAAGGTATTGAATTGTTGTTGTTTTAGAGAGTGTATGGGTTGAAGAAGAGTTGAGAAGGTGAAGCCATTAGAGGAAAGAAGACGTGATTGATTGGGAGAAAGTGTGTTGACAAAAACAAAAAGTAAAAAGGTAGGTTTTTTGCAGAGATACCCCTTTGTGTGGGCTTTTTGTGTTTTTGATACCACCAGACTTTTCTGACCCTTTTTGGAGTTTGGACAGGTCCTAACTTCAGGGTTGATTCTAGTTGCAGGCGTCATCGGTACAGATACTATGGGATCTTCAAAAGGTGTAATTTTTAGGCATTCTCATATCACAGATATTAGTATTTTTTTTTTTTTTCACATTTATGATAGGATTTGTTCATTAAATTTATGATAGGATCTACTATGAATGCAAGTGAAGAGAGCACTATTTCACTATATTCTGTGACTACTTAAGAATTTTCTCTTAAAAAAAAAAGAAAGAAAGAAATATATATATATATATATATATATGATTTTCTTCTTCTTTTTTTAGATAAAAAGGGGGTTTGTTTATGTAATCTTCACCCCAGGCATATTTGGTATACTGTAATGATTATTACATGAGAATAAAAATAAGTATTATAAAGAATACATTAAGTTGGACTGTAATAAGTATTACTATCCATTAATTTGGTGACCATTTAGGAATAGAATCCTGAATATGCATCAATAATTTAGTAGAGTATAAAAAGAATGTGTAATTAAATTATTTTTAAGTCAAATTTCCTAAAATACACTTATTTTAGGGTGTTCAAAATAGAGCTAATAATTAACAACAAAGAAAATTTATTTTCTTTTCTTTTGAAAATGTGGCAACTAATGGTTTTTTAGGAAAAAATTTTAAAAAGTTATTACATAAGGTGAAGGAATAAATATTTAGTATTTTTGATAATTAATAGTTATTCTTCATTTTGAAGAATAGCTATTCATTATAATAAAAACATAACCAATCAGCCGAATAGTTATGCCATAAGAATATTTATTACATTACAATGTCTATTACAGTCTACCAAACGTGTCCTTATTATTATGGGTTGTGTTAACAACAATATTTTTGGCCGCTTTTAATGGTAACAATAGTTTTTTTTGGCAACTTTTGACCCTTTTTAAATCTTTTTTGGCAACTTTTTTTCTTTTTTTTAAGTGAGACCTATATAAGGAAATCTTAATAGACAACGCATGATGCTTGTTAACATTTTACCTATTATCATTTGGGTTTTTAGGTAAGTTCATGGGTATCACCAATGCACAACTAAGTGTGCTACTACTCAACCTCATTATCATGCTTTCTACATATTAGGAAGTGTGGATCTATGTTAACACTCAAACGAACACTCACAATTTCTTGGCACCTAGTTTGAAATGATATCATTGTCTGTAATTAGGCAATTTGTCACATTTGCTTCAGGAAATATGTATATCTTATTTGTCACATTTGTTTCATGAAATATGTATATCCTATTGAGATATTTGATGTATTTGATTTTGTTTGGATTTAATGGATTTATTGAAAACTATTAGATTTTTTAAATATCATGGATTATAATTGGATTATAATTAGAAAGAATTGAGATTTATATGGGAGGCGATTTTTTTCACGTAATTCCCGTGAATTATGGCATGAGTTGAGCAAAATATATGTCAATCTTTGGTTGACATGGTGATAAAATGTGAAATCATCACTTTGTAGTATGAGAATGGGTAGGGCCATGCCGTATGATGTAGCAATACTTCTTTCTTGCAGTAGAGTTCAAGCGAGAGATATGTGTGGTGAGGAGAACATATGGTTTTTAGATTGATTATGTGTTTCCTTCTTACTTCTTAGTTTCATTGCAATTTGATTTGTGATAGTCATACTTGGTAATTGGTTTATATTATTTCACAACTTTCTTATTATATGTTTGATCAAAGAAGGGTAGTAGTGGTGGTGATGAACTTGTTCCACGTGTACATATTACACTGGTATATCTGATTGCTAGGACTGTTTTCCCTTCAATTCACCAGCCAAGTGGTGAAGCCTTTGCACTATTTGATGACCTGTTTTTACTACCTATGGCAAAACTGTTTGTTTTGGAGAAGCAAATATGGCAGTAGAGGAATTATAATACATAATACATATATCTTACTCTTTTTCATAAGCATGGCTTTGCAATTCAAGAGTTTGATGCTATCATTAAATTTTTGTTGTATTAAAAAATAAGAACATACCACACTCAGAAGGTATAATTTGATTCAAAATTTATAATGACTAATGAGTACCTTATAGGTAATATAAATGCCTATTTGGTAATATTGTTCTAATTACGTTATTTAAGTATTGTGGAAATACGTGTTGTGTTATTTAAACAACGAAAACCGTTGTTTATACAACATAACCAAACACCCCTAAGTTGTTTCATGTTTTGTTGTACTTCTTTGCTGGCGGGTTTTCCATGTCCGAGTAGAAGGAATCCTTTATGATCAATTCTTATTTTGTGCCAATTCAGATTTCACATTGATTGAAATGATCTCAAAGACTTCGCGTGTGTATACTTTCAACCAAACTCTTTTGGTGGTATCTGGTAACTCGGTATACACTCATGTGGTTGTGTTTAATGTGACAATGCAGAAGTAAATGCCTTTTCAATGTATCATATTAATTTCTGTATATATAATATGTGGAACATTTTAATCGGATGTTTGCCAGTTGATGGCACGACTAACGCAGTTGCAGAAGAAACAGAAATATGATGCTGAAGAAAATGGAGAACCAAAGAGCAAAGATAATAATGACAAGAACGATGATGCTTCAAATTTTGTACCGCATAAATATAGAATTTCGAAGAAGGTTCTTGGGCTTAACAAATTTTGAGACTTCATCGAAAAATGTATGAAGAATTGAAAATATTAGGCAGAAGAGTGAAGCACATCGAACTGTATATTTGAATTCTACGCCAACTAGAGCATTAAGTTGCCAAAAAATCTTGCAGCTCAAGGGCATAACCTACTCTCCTTCATTACCATTATTACTAGTTAAAAACATACATATATAAGAACGTAGGGACCAAGCAAAATTTTCATTTTGAAGATTGGTGATTGATTCAGATTATAAGTAATCATGTATAAGAATATTTTCTAACAGAAACTTAATTCAATAAAAACAAATATAGCTCTTCAATGGAAAAAAACTACTCACCATGTTGAAAGATAAAGAGGCATACTTCAAGATCCAGAAAGACAGTCAATCCAAAACCGGCATGCTTGCCTCAGTATCAAAGAAAGAAATGCATTGTCCAACAATCTCTGCATTTGTTCTGAGATAGTCAGCTTCAAATTAATGTTCAATTACATATCGCATCTTAACTTTCCACAGGACCTCCTCAACCATGTATAAGCTTCCAAACTGCAAGCTTCAAAGAGCATGTAATACACATCTATATTAATGACTTGGAGCAGCAGTGCTACTCCCAAATCCCATCTTATTCCCCAACTGTGTAAGCTGCTCAATAAACTCCACTCCTGTGAGAATTTCTGTAGTTCCATATATAACATGCCTGACAGGCTGCTGACGCTGTACAAGCTCTTGCAAGCTCCCGTACTCAACATAATTACCACCACCAATCATGAACACAATAGCTTCCTTAAATGGCCCTTTCAAATGACTACTACTACCAGAACTTGACTTAGGAGAACGAGGATCAAACACGAGGTAATTATCAATTTCAGGATTCGGCTTCCCTTCCATCAAGGCTTCCACTGTCCTTGTCAATGCCAGTTGCCTATCGCTAGATAAGAGATTCTTCACACCAGCTGTTACAGCATAAATTTTCTCAGCCCAGTCAACAATGTTATTTCTGCCAGCTGAATTTGCTGATGCCATTGAGACATTCAATGACTTCATTTTTTTCACATACTGAAATGCACTAGTATCAACCTCAGACTCCTTGAGTGCTGCTTCCACTGATTCCACTTCCGACTGGTTAATGCTTTCTGAAGAGATCAGATACACGATAGCAAACCGCAGCTTATCCATCTTTGTCCCTTTCCCTCTAAGCACACCAAGAAGCTCATTCCGATCAATAGCTCCCTTGATCAGCATGTCATTCTCCTTTTTTGCATAAGAATCAAGAGACCTCTCCTTGATCTCACTCAACAAAACAGTCGCGATATTGGTGTGCTTGTCTATCACCTGCTTCCTCTCTGTCAACTCAGGCAGTGAGTTCACTGCATTCATCAAATGCTTTGTGTTCCCCATCAAGTCTGTTCCATCAAACTCAGCCCCATCATTCCCACCAGTCCTCCTATTCACCTCATCAACATCTTTCTTATACTTATTCAATTGAGTCTCGATCTCCACTGCAACTTCAGGGAATTCCAACAACCCATTTGCCACCCAAAATGGATCAGAACTATCCAACTCATATGACTTCATCCCACCCTTTTCACCTTGTACACTCAACCTATTCAACCTCAATCCAAGAACATCGTGAACAAGAGGTCGATACCTAAAATCATGCTCTACTGCAACTGACAACTCAAGATTCCTATCAAATATACACAAAATCGGCCGCTGGAAAGAGCTCACGAAACTCCCACCTTCTGTAAACAAATTGTTTTTCGACAACAAATGATCTCGCAATCTCTGATCCAATGCTGTCGCAACCATCTCAGCTGGCCCACCACGTGGGCACCTAATTATTGGCACAACAGCCAGCGTAGCCAAAACAGAAAACAAACCAGTAACAATCCTCTCCACAATCTCCTCAATCTCACGATCCCCAGCTGATGGATCATTCAATTGCACATAAGTAGACTTTTGTGCCAACGAAAACAAATTATCTTCCAATGTCACAAACTCCAAATACTGATCATGCACCTTTGCAATCCGCTGAATTGAATCTGAACTCAAAGTCCCAGATGCCAGATCTTCAAGCAGAGGCCGTGGTATAGAGGACGAGAAATTCAGATGAAAACTATCATACAGTGACCGAGAAGCGTCAGCAATGATTCGCTGAATGTTGGATTGATTAGCTTGAACAAAATACACGGCAGGCACATCGAGGACAGGTTTTCGATCCTTGTCAATGAGAAAGTATAGAGTCACACCGTGTTTTCGAAGGTCCTTGACACGAATCAATGGGGAGAGGATGTTTTGACAGAACTTATCATAGATCAAGATCTTGTACACCTCTTCATTCGCAGTACCAGTTGCGTTCAGGGGTTGGTTCAGATTCAACATTCGGATAATACATTCTGAACCACAACACAGATCGAACTCAATAACATATATAAACACACTTAATTCACTCATACATGAAATGGGTTATTGTTAAATTGCTCAAATTTTGTTTCAGTTACTTTGTTAATGCATAGAATAACATTCTGAACCAAAATTCTAAGACCCAATTGACCATTAAACAATGAAAAAAAAAAAAAACCCCATTTCAGTCTCTTTTCTAAATCTAAAAATACAAACTTTATGGATGAAATTAAGTGAATAAAACTAAAAATTTCAGAAACGAAGTGGGTCTTCGTTTAATTGTTGGAATTTCAATTCAATTTCTTAGATTAGAAAAAAAGATCTAAAGCAAGAAGTAGATCCAGAGAGAGAGAGAATAAGAGGCACCTGTTTGCTTTTGACGGAGATTGAGAGCCATGCGGTAAAACCTGTGTTCCAAACGATCTTTCGAGCTCTGCAGATTTGTGGGCTATGTGTCTTAGGAAGCTGTAAGCGTAAAATCGAAGATCGAAGTCTGAGTCTGTGATCTGTGAAGGTTTAGAGTGTAAACACATAAACGATTTTTTGCCACGTCATCAAACTAAAAGACTGATGAGAGATGAAGAAAGAGGTTTTGTCGTTTGTTTCTTGGGAAAAAAAAAAAAAAAACCCAATATGGGATTTTTAATTTTTCACAGAATTTAATGTGCATGGAATATTACTTGAGACGTTTTTTCATGTAAAACTTTCATTATCTTTGTAGGAAAATGTTTCTCATAATAAATTAAAATCCGGAAAAACCTTCTTTTTTTTTTTTTCTAATTTCTATCAGGACTTTTCTTTTCAAGATTATGTAGAAAATGTGTTAATAAACACTGGGAAATTATAGGTGCTTTTTTTTTTCAAATGTAGTTTATTACTTTATATCCTTGATTTTAAAAAAAATACAAAAAGAATAATAAAAATTATGTGACCCAAGTTGTAATGCATAAAAAATAAGGCTTATTGCAGGGTAATATGGTGGCTAATGGATTAGCTATGTAAGCTAGTAATGTTATTGATGAAATTGTATGGATTAAAGAATTCCTTTCTCCTAATAATAAAATGGTTAAAAGAAGGTAAACAGTGTGATTTTCTTGTCTGTGTGTGATCATTGTAGCATACTAACTGTTTTCAAACTAAGAACCTATACCATAGTCAACACTTTGCTAGCAGAGGAACTCCAACATATACTCTTACCACTAGGCAAACTAACTTGTTGGTAAGTTGTGAAAGATTCTAAAACTATAAGCTGAGAGATAAAAATAAAAAATAAAAAATAAATAAAAAGGTTAGAGACATACCAAAGGGATGAAAAAATATAGCACAACGTGAAAAAACCTAATTGCCCTTCTTCTCAATTCTTTAAAAACAATAGACTTTCTTTTAAAAAAATTATTATTATAGATAAGGACATGGATTCTCTTTATGCTTTGCTTAGCATTTGAATTATGCAAACCCCTTTACAAAAGAAAGAACAATATACTTCTTCAAACAAACAAAGTATACATATAATTTTTAAATTTGATTGAGTCGATTCCGCATAAAGAAAAAGAAGTGTCCTTCTCAATCCTTTAAAAACAATATATTTTATTAATTATTATTACAGATAGAGACGTTGAATCTCTTTATGCTTTGCTTGGCATTTGAATTATGCAAACCCCTTTACAGAAGAAAGAACAATATACTTCTTCAAAAAAACAAAGTACACATAATTTTTAAATTTGATTGAGTTGATTTTATGTAAAGAAAAAGAAGTCTACTTCTTCAAAGTATCTTTGTGTTGATGTTGCTTCTTCTTTTCTTGATTGTTATAAAAGAATATTAAGAATTGAAGAAATATTGTAAGATTTCTTATAGACCATAGATTCCTTCTTCTTCTTCTTTTCTTTTTTTTCCCCTTTTCCCTTTCCTTTTTTAGTGTGTTTTAAATTATGAAGGTAATCCTCTTTTTTTCTTTTTTTCTTTTTTTTTTTAATGTTTTTTACCATATCAATCTCTTAAGTGACAAAGAATTATTATGTAAATAATATATTATGACTTTTATCCATTAAAAATATGCCACAATTAGCATTAATCTATGATCACTCAATTACTATCTTATTATTACTGGATTTTTATTAAGAGGCCATTAGTGTGCTAGTGAACCTTGAGAACTAAACAGCTTCTTTAGAGCAAATGAAAGTTATCTTGAACTAAAGGCACAAGATAATTAGAATGAATGAAAATTATGTCATGTAATCTATTGCATCATTCGGTTGAGATAAAAGAAAATTCTTAAAATTATATATTTACATGTTTTGTCAAGATTTGGTGGCTCAATGTAGTTGGAAGGTTGGCAAAGCATGATTCAAAATTCTCAATTTTGCACCATGTGTCTCATTTAATTTTTAATTTAGTACTAAGTGAATTATTGAGTGTAAAAATCAAAGAGTCCAAATCCAATTAGATTCTAAATTGGATTTCAATTGAAGTCCAATTTTTTGCCATGTGTCCATCTAAGTTTTTAATTTTTGTGGCAAGTGAATTATTGGGAGCAAAACCCGAAGAGTCTAAAACCAATTAAATTATAAAGCATATATATATATATAATGAGAAACCATTACATGTTTTAGAAATGTATGGTTTAAAAAAAATGTAAGCTTGTATAATTTGAACATCTTGTAAAAAAAAATTTAATTTGAATTGTATAATCATGATTTTTTTAATTATATTCATGCATATGTATGAAGCTACATACTAGTCTATTAGTAAAGTTTGAGCATAAAAAGATTCACAATTTTTATAGATGATGTTTTTTAATCGATTTGGACACATGAAAGGTAAGTTTCAAGTTTAGAATATTCCTTTTTTCTTTTTCTTTTTTGAAATTATGGCGAGCAAGAATAATACCTTACTTATTTCCTTAATTTGTTCTTTCCTTGTTTGTTTTCTTTTGAGATAGAGAATGCATTTCTTATTTGATACGATTGATTACAATGCTATATATAGTGGAAGTTGCAGGTGAATTCCACATTAACATTGTTATAACAAAATTGAAATTTGAGGCTAACTTGGAGGCTTGCATAGGTTTGTTTTGAAGCCAAAATTGGATTCTTTTTACCATAAATATCATTAATTGCTTCAACAAATTTGTTCATATACGTGTTTTTCAATTACTATTCATAAATAGGTTTTTTTGCTTGCTTAAAATTTGTCATATAGATGTTAAATGTAGTAAACTTTTATTGCACTTAAATTAATATCATATTTTTTGAGATATATTACTGCTAAATTGTTTGGTATATGTTAATTTTTTTGTAGCTTTGATTAAAGTTATATCACTTGATTACTTTTTATAGATCACATTTTTCTTTAATCTATGTATTTATTTAGTATCAATTATAGTTTATTTACATGTAAAATTTCAAAATAATCAAGGCGAAAAGCACATTTTCGTCCCTACATTTTCACACGATTTCCATTTTGGTCCCTAAATTTTTTTTTTACCGCTTTTAGTCCCTATCCTGGAAAACGCCTATTATTTTAGTCCTTACCGTCAGCCAACTAACGGAAAAAGCTAAGGTGGCAGACGGAAGATTCTATTAGCTGATGTGGTGCTGATGAGGCGATTAAAATATTGTTAAAAAAATATTATTTGGCATTTTTATATGCCACATCAGCATTTTAATTTTTATATATAAAAAGCCACGTCAGAAAATTTAAACCAAAAAAAATAAATTAAAAAACAAAACTTAATTTTTTTTTTTCAATTATTTTTTCCTAAGAACTGAAGATGTTCTTCGTGTTCTTCCTAAATCCATGAAATAATCCAATCTCCAGCAAACCCCAAATCCAAATCCAAATCCAGCAACCAAATCTACTCCATCAAATCCAGAAAAACAAGAAATAAATCCAGGAAACCAAACCAAACCATAAATAAATCAAAGAAATAAACCCATAAACCCAAATCTAAACAAAATTCGTCACTCAAGTCTCAAACAAACCCAGATACCCACTCGTCCAAGTTTCAAGCAAACCCAAATACCCACTAGTGCAACAATGGATTCTCTTCTTGATGCATGCCACGGCCACCACCTCCAAACCCCATCCTCCACCGAAACCTCCATCCAAACACCATCCTCCACCGAAACCTCCAACAAATCAAACCCATAAACCCAGAAAAATCATCAAACCCACAAAAAAACAAACCCAGAAATTTAAAACAAAACCAACACCCAAATGGACTGGCATGGGGATGTCGAAGAGGAGACCAGTGGCGATGTTGTAGAGGGAGGTGAAGATGAGAGTTGTGCCAAGGTCGAGGTGGGAGACGAGGGTGAGGGTTAGGACGATGGGGATGTAGGTGCCGAGGTCACCCACGGCGCCTGAGAGCTCAGCCGCAGATCCCCTCGTGGCGCGATTGCTGGAACGTGAGCGTGGGGTCCACCTCGTTCTTGATCTTGATTAGGGCGTTGAGGACCATGGGCCCGCAGTCCTTGAGGTCGATCTGGTAGTCCTGGAGCTCCAGCTTCGTCGGGTTTTCCGGGGTCCAGCGGTAGATCGAGAAGGTTTTGAGCGCCGTGGAGGCGCGTGCCTTTTGTTCGACTTGCAGAGCTTCGGCCTCGCTTGCGTGAGCTCAGGCGCATGTGTATCGAGATAAGGCGGAGGTGCGTGGGAGTGCCCTCCTGAACATGGCCGTCGCCATTGTTCCGCCATTGTTGCCTTTTATTCTTGAGTTTGTGTTTTTTGGGTTGTTCTGGGGACTGTGCCGTGGACTCTTTGGATTTGTGTTTGTGTTTTTTTGGCTTGTTGCTGGTTTTGCTGAAGAAGGATTGATGAGTTTGTGTGCTGGATTTGTCAGCATTTGTGTTTGTGTTTGTGTTTGTGTTTGTGTTCGTGCTCTTACTGGATTTTGTTTGTGTTGTTGCTTAATCTTGTGTTTGTTTTCTAAGGAAAAAAAAAAAAAAAAAAAAGAAAAAAAGAAAAAAAGAAAGAGGAAGAACAGGGGAGACGTGAACCCAGGTGAAGAAGGAAAAAAAAAAAGAAAGAAAAGGAAGGAGACGTGAACCCAGGTGAAGAAGGGGAAAAAAAAAAAAGGAAGGAGATGTGAACCCAAGTGAAGAAGAAAAAAAAAAAAAAAGGGAGACGGTAAACCCCAGTAAAGAAAGAAGAAAAAAAAATGGTCAAAAGTTGTGGCTAAAAGTATGGCAGTGGGTCCCTCATATAGTGTTATTTACAAAAATATCATTGAGTTATGAGAATTGAAAACTGAAAACAGCCAAAAGTTGTTTTCAGTTTTCATAACTCAAAAAGTAGAGAATTGAGTATTGGAAATAGAGTTATGGAAATAGAGTATTGGTGCAGGCAAACGAGTATTTTGCTATAGGTCCCACCATTTTTGAGAATTGAGTTATGAAAACTGAGAATTGAGTCATGAGATTTGCTCATCCAAACAGCCTCTTAGACACCAACTCAACAATAACAGGCAGGTCTCAGGCCTAAGAAAAGGAGGAGTTTCCAATAGGTTGACTAATATAAAATTTAATCATTATATAATGAATGGGCCCATGACATTACTTGTTAGAACAGCTCTTTTTAGCAGCGTCTTGCATTGGAATACATATAATCAATCTTAATTAATTTATTGAGAATTTATAAATACCCAAATAAATTTGGGATGGAAGTTTTGTTGTTATTTGGTTAACTAAAGGGGTTCATTTTAGAATTACAGTTGATCGTTTTACTATTACATCATCCCTTTTTCGATGAGCTGTGTTTGTTGGTGTCTTTGTTTGATTAGTAGAAGTACTAGATGGTTGAAGTATCGGATTTATTTATTTATTTTTAAGTTTTAGGCTGAAAATAATGCGAGAGGGTGAATTCGGTCCCAACCTGGGTTTGCAGTTCGAACCAAGGATGCCAAAATCCAACTCTTAGGGTGTGTTTGTTTGGAGGTAAAATAAGGTAGATGGAAAATTTTGAAGAGAAAATAGAAAGAAAAACTTTTTTGGAGTGTGTTTGGTTGGATGGAGATGAAGGAAAATAAATGGTGGGGACGAGGTGTTTTCTTTTCGGGCTTACCAAAAAGTTTTCTCCCAAAAATGTAGAGAAAATGTGGCTGCTTAATGGACGAAAATGCTCACATGCACTTGCATGTTACCTATGCCAATTTTTTATTTTTATTTTCCTTTCTTGGCACGTTGCCTCTACTTTTTTTTTTTTCTTTTCCTTTCCTGAGCATGTTGCCTCTCCCTTTTTTTTTTTCCCTAGATGTTGCCTTCTTCCTCCTTTTTTATCTTTTATTTATTTTATTTATTTTTAATTTTTTTTGGATTTCCTGGGCTATGGGTATGATATTTGTTTTGTTTTGTTTTTTGTTTTGTTAACTTGGGACATGATTTTTATTTTTTAATAAATTGGGTAATTACTTTTTTTTTTTCACTTTTTATTTTTATTTTTTAATTGACCATCATTTTTTAACTAGGGTATATGAGTAATTTATACAAACTTACTTATTTCATCCTTCCACTTTTCTACTCCCAACCAAACAAAAATGAGAGAAATTAAAATCTTTTCTATCCTCCCACTTTTCTATTCTCCTACAATTTTCTATCCTCTTACTTTTCCACCACTCCAACCAAACGAACTTTTAAAGAAAAACTTTAAAATACGTTAATATTGCAATATATATATATATATATAATATCACAAATCACGAATGGACAACAAATAAACATATGATTGTTTGTTATATCACATGGTTATCAGTTATCACCATAAAATAGTAAAAATATGAGAATAAAAAAATAAAAATCATATATGGTTCTAGTATTTTTTTTCCTATGGAATACCTATGGATTTAAGATAATTATATTATAATGATATGTGGTGAGTTGTAGCAAAACTAGTGTAATATGTTATGGTTTTAGTATTTTTTTTCCTATGAAATACTTATGGATTTAGGATAATTATATTGTAATTATATGGTTTAGTGGTTAAACAAAGTTTTTATTTATGTTTTCGACCATGTAGTTAAGGGTTGAAGAGGATGTGGTATTAAACCTTGTATCAGGTGCATGAATTGCCTCATCTCAATGTGAAAGGGGCAATGCATGTATCAGATGTATAGTATACCTTCTTGTTAGAGAAAAAGATAGATGTACATTGTTGTTCCATGGGCGTAACTTTAATTAAATGTTAGAAGGGCCTTACGTGTCCTTTTTCTAATTTGAAATGTTCACTTACAAGGTCACCGGGCCAAACTTCTTTGTACAATTGGGTCTCAACTGTGTTTGGGGTAGTCACATTTGGACCTAGAGTCCTAGACAAGCCGAGCGAGTAAGGCAATTTATGGGTCTGATGAATGATTTTCTCAAAGATCCCATGGAAATTCCAAGCCTATAACATGCCAAACCTAAAACGAAAAATGTGGCTATCAAGTAGTAAATAAAATAAATAAATAAATTTGGCTATTGAATAATAATTCACGTGTACTTAGGGACAGGAGCTTCAATTATCTTTAAGCATTTCCAAGTGCCACTAGCTATTTAAATCAATAGTTGAACGGTGAAATAAGATTTACAAAAGTCAAGAAAAGTGAGGATAATAACAGTGGATGACTCACATTCGCATGGTGTGTCCTTTTTCATTCATCCATAGGACCAGGTGTCGAAATTATAACAACTATGGATGAATGAAAAAGCCAATAACTTTGATTCTTTTTAGGAAGTATTTGACTTTCTTTAGGAGTGGAGTAGGTAAAGGCAATTCCAATAACAAAACTTCCTACAACTTTCCTTAACTCTGCAACGTAGAACTATAATAGTGTTTCTTCACATATTGTCTCTCTGTTTTTTTTTTTCTCTCTCAAACTGAGCACACACAAAGTTTTTTCTACCACCAAATCGCTCAAGCCTACTCGCATCCTCAAGGTCCTATCTCTTCTCTTATGCTATGTTTTGTGTAAACTCTCTGTTTTAATTCTTTCTTTCGTTCTTTTTATATTTATTTATATGTTTCAATTTCTCTTTGGATGATGAGAAAGCAGAGGGAAAGGGGAGGAACATACATATTTTTTTTCCTGGGTTTTGGCTTTTTTGTTTTATAGTATCTGAATTTCTCCTCTTATACCAACAGTGATTGTTAAATTACAAACACAGAGGAAGCTTTTGTAATGATTTAACGTTAGTTAAATAAATTTCTGCATAAATAATAACCATAATAACGTGAGTTATCTTTTTTGTATAAAAAATAAACAAACAAAAAATGTTGACTTCACTGAAAACAGAGGATGTGAATGCCCAGTAAGGCTAGGATCGCTGCCACTAGCTTTTTTTTTTTTTTTTTT
>NW_027070111.1:252413-375818 GCF_002906115.3 Quercus suber
AAAAAAAAAAAAAAAAAACAAATTTGAGTAGAGTTGTAGCTTTAGTTTACAACCAAATTTGTTGCCAAACTTTGTTCAAAATTTAATTATGTTGGTTCTAGAAAATATAGGGTAGTCACAATTTTTTTAAAGGATAAAAAAAAAATTAAAATTTATATATAATAATTAATTTTTCCCAGGTCAGGGTGGTCTTGTTAGTTGTGACCACCTTGCCTTCAATTTGGAGCCGCATCTAAATAGACATCCATATAATATTAACAAACTATATACCAAGACAAATATATAAAATCATTTTATCTTGATACATTAATATGCAATCATCTATCAACAAAGATTTAAAAAAAAAAAAAAAACACAAAATAATATTGTTTCTTAATACTGGACTACCTAGGATTTTTAAATTTTTTAAGTTATATTTTTCTTAAGTTTTTTTATTGAGTAGTTTCTAGGTTGATTGGATGAGAGAGGAGCCTATGGTTTTGGAAGAGGGGAGCCCAATTGCAAAAATGAAAAATATAACTAATAAAAAAAAAAAAAAAAAAAAATCTTAGGACCAGTCCGTCTTATGCAGCTAAACGTATTCACAAAGCGGCATGCATGCAAGGAAGAGTTTCCAATAATTCTGTCCACACGCATATTTTGTGTTTTCCTTGCAAACATTATATATAGCCTTGTAAACAAGTTCAACTCTGAGAGACCTAATTTATATGAAAAATTATCCTCTAGCCTATTGACACATACCACAAACCATGATCACTAGTCCTAGTGAAATGATGTACTGCTACCTATTTCTCATTTGGTTAATCACTGCGATCTTTGCACACTCCTTCATTAAATCATGCTTAAAATCTCTGCCAACAATCCAAAACCCTCCGAGCCTACCAGCCCTGTACTTCAAAACCCAAGACATTAGTTTCTCTTACAGGCCTGAATTTGGCTCCTCAGAATACTTCATCTATAGGGAGTCACGTTTTGTCATGACTCAATACGGTGACTATGGGCGGTTCATGAAGAGGCTATGCATGACTTGGCTTCTTGCAGTCCCACAGCTCAACCACACTGTTGATATATGCGAAGAAGAGGTTGAGAAGCTTGTGGAAAGGATAACAAAGAGTTCAAGCGATGGAAAAGCATGTGATTTGAATCACGAGCCAACCACCTTAACAAACAACACGATATGTAGAATGGCAATGAGTATG
This sequence comes from Quercus suber, assembly GCF_002906115.3. NCBI lineage: Eukaryota > Viridiplantae > Streptophyta > Magnoliopsida > Fagales > Fagaceae > Quercus > Quercus suber. The sequence goes on from NW_027070111.1 coordinate 253,613, forward strand.
CGGTGCTCAGGGACTGAGAATGAGGCTGAGGAGATACATATGTTGGTTAAGCAGTGTTTAGAGTTGGCAGGGAAACTAACTGTCGGGGATGCGTTGGGTCCTCTGAAGATGTTTGATTTCTCTGGAGATGGGAAAAGGCTTATATATATGGGCGTTGGGACAGTTTGATAGGCTGGTGGAGAGGATCATGATGGAACTGGGAACATGAAGCTAAGGTCATGAATGGTGGAGCAGGAGATCAAAAGTGAGATCTGATGGATATATTGTTGGAGACACAAACTCACAAAGAGTCCCAAGTGCTGCTTTCTTGCTTGTGATTTTGTTCACAACTTATGCTATGCTTTCTTTTGATTTTTGGCTTTGTTTAACAAATTATTAGTATATATTTTAATACCACTAGCTCCTACAGAGCTATATGCTAAAACAGACTTCCCTTTATTCATTATCTGCAGGTGTAATGCCATAACAAATTTTATAAGAACTTCTCCCCCCCAACCCAAAAAAAAAAAAAAAAAAAAAAAAACGCAAGCCAACAGCCACCAGCCAAGACCCACAAATCAACCCTCAACCACCGCAGCCCATCCACCACCAGTTGCAGACCCATCAGCCACCGCCAACACCGCCATAAGACCCAGCCGCCGAAAACCATTGTCGTCCACCCACCGCTGCTGAGACCGAAGAGCAACTGCCGTTGCTGAGACCGACACACACTGCTGCTGTCAAGGTCCGAGACAAGCAGCCATCGCCGCTGTTTGCGCCTCCTTCACGCCGCCACCAGTGTCAGTCCCCTTCACCGGCAGAAGACTCTCATTACAGAGAATTTTTCTTTTCAGTTTTGAGTCCGTGTTTGTCTCTTTAGTTTCTACTTTCTATAGTTTTTATTCTGTAGTTTCTTTCAACCTTTAAGTCCGTGTACTGTATTTTATTATTATTTCTTATTAAAAAAAAAAAAGAAAGAAAGAAAGAAAGAAAGAAGAAAGATAATGTGTTGTTGCTGCCAGCCCATTTACGTATGGGCCTTACATTGCTTTTCACATATTCACTTTGTCCACTTAGAACCACTCAATTGAAGAGCCAAGCCCGTGACTATCAAGTGCAGTAAGTTGGCCACTGACAAGGATACAATTCTTACTCTCTTTTTGGTGGATTCAATTTTGTCTCATTGAAAAATAATATCTTTATATTTTTTATGTGCATGTCTCACCATATCCCATTGGCCTACCCATTTTGTGCTTAAGTTAGTTATTTTATTATTTGTGCTTTCTTTTAGTACCCATTCTAAAACTCAAAAAAAAAAAAAAAAAAAAAAAAAAACCCAATTTCTTTGAAATATCTGATTCTCATTATTAATTGTGGAGCTTATTGGAATTTGACTTTTATTTGGGTTATCTTTCAATATTGACAATACTGTCACTACTTGACTGCAATTTATTCCTATACTTCATTGATCTAATCCCTACATGCACTCTTGCTTGACCTTAATTTTACATTGAGAATTGGTTACCTAAGCTTTTGTGAATCTCAATTGCATTCATAAATATAGTGTGCATGCATCTACGTAGTAGTCGCATCATGTCAAACTCTGAACATCAATCCACTTCTAAGTCTAGGCCCTCCTTAGAGCAAACCATAGAAGAACTAGCAAAAAATGTCCAAAATTTAATGGATAGGGTTGGGCAAATTGAAGTATCTCAACGAGAGACCATTAACCATGAAGGAGATAACATGCTTAGGCAACATAACTTCAGTTACTTTAATAGGGCTCCAAACTTTGAACCTGATCACTATAATCACAATGGCCCTAGGGATTTTGATGATAGGATGTTTAAGGACAAGATAGAAGCACCCACCTTTGATAGCTGCCTAGACCCATGGGTTTTCACTGATTGGCTGCGTCAAATGGAGAAATTCTTTGACTATTACCATTGGGCTGAAAACAAGAAAGTGAGGTATGCTAGGATGAAGTTAATTGGAAGAGTTGACCTTTTCTGGGAAGACTTTGAAAAAACCCTTAGGCGACGACGTGAGCTCCCCATTATTGATTGGCTTGAGATGAAGAATGTACTCTCAAGGAATTGTGTTCCTTCAACTTATAGGAGCTCCCTTCTTGAGGAATGGGATCGCCTAAAGCAAGGCAATACTGCTGTGGCTGAATATATAGAGAAGTTCAAGGAGTTTAAGAGACGAATTCAAATAGTCGAGGAAGAGGTTGTTACACTCAATAGGTTCAAGAAAGGTTTAAATGCTAGCCTATTAGGAGAGATTATCACCCGAGGAGTCACTACCTTAAGAGAAGCATATGAGCTTGCTAGGAATTGTGAGTTAGCATCCAAATCTATCTTTTGGCGATGTTCTGAGCCCTGGAGTGTTCCTACCAACCCTCAACCTTTTGGTAGTAGATCTAGACTTGCCTTACCCCTTAAGGTCAACCCTAATAGTACCCCAATAGAAAAAGAGGACAAAGGAAAATGTATGGTCAATGAGCCTTCAAGATTAGGCTCTCGCCTCCAATGCTTCAAATGCAATGGGGTTGGACACATCGCAGCTAGGTGTCCCTCTAGGGCCCTTGTCATTCAAGAGGGTGATGAAAAGGTTGTAGATGTTGAGGAGCTAGTATATGATCCAAATGTTGAAGGAACCCAAGATGTTGAGGCAGAATGGGAAGATGATCCTAGCTACCTCGCATGCATTAGAGCCATTTCTCCCTAAGTTGATGACTTCAAGGACTTTGGTGTCCCTAGAGTGAATGTGGTAAGGTGCGCTTTGATAGAGCAGAGAGACACTGGTGATTGGTGAAGAAATGCCATCTTCCTAACTTACACTAAGTGTGGAGACAAAACTTGCAAGGTTATTATAGATAGTAGGAGTTGCATTAATGCGGTGTCCTCTAACGTTGTTTCCTGCCTAGGCTTGAAATTGACCCCTCACCCTAACCCATATAGAGTTTTTTAGGTGGATACTTCCTTTATAGCCATCAAAGAAAGATGTGTTGTCCCACTTCAATTCCTTACCTACAAGGCTGAAATATGGTGTGATGTAATTCCCATGGATGTAGGGCATATTATCTTAGGTAGACCTTGGCTTTATGATTTGGATGTCACCTTCTATGGGCAATCCAATTCTTGCTTATTTATGTTTGAAGGTAAGAAGATTATTCTCAATCCTTTAAAACCTAAGCCAATCGACATGAGCAAGAAGAAAGAAGCACTAAAGGCGAAAGACCTGAACATCATAAGCCCTAAGGCATTCGAAAAGGTAGCAGTTCAAGAATCTATTGTATTTGTCTTAGTTGCCAGGGAAGTTCATGGAGAGACTTGTGAGGAGCAACCTGAAGAAGTGAAATTAGTGCTCCAGGAATTTAAGGATGTTTTCCCTGAGGAACTTCCCGATCATTTACCACCCATGCGTGACATACAACACACCATAGATTTGGTGCTTGGAGTGACCCTACCTAATTTGCCACACTATAGGATGAGCCCTGCAGAGCATGCTGAGTTGCAAAGGTAAGTAGAAGAACTACTTAGGAAGGGTTTTGTTCGTGAGAGCATGAGTCCTTGTGCAGTCCCTGCACTCTTGACCCTAAAGAAAGATGGAACTTGGAGGATGTGTGTTGATAGTCGTGCCATCAACAAGATTACTGTGAAATATCGTCGTTTTCCTATCCCTCGGTTGGATGACATGTTGGATATGATGGCTGGAGCAACGATCTTCTCTAAGATAGACTTGAAAAGCAGCTATCATCAAATTAGGGTTCATTCTGGTAATGAGTGGAAAACTGCCTTCAAGACGAAGGATGGTTTATATGAGTGGATGGTCATGCCTCTTGGATTGTCCAATGCTCCTAGTACCTTTATGAGAGTGACGACTCAAGTGCTCAAGCCTTTTATGGGGAAATTCTTGGTTGTGTACTTTGATGACATCCTTATCTATAGTAAATCTAGGGAGCAATACTTAGACCACCTAACTCAAGTTTGTACTACCCTTAGGAAGGAGAGTTTATGTGGCAACCTCAAGAAGTGCTCTTTCTTCACCGATAAAGTCGTTTTCTTAGGTTTCATAGTATCCTCTGAGGGAGTTTCTATTGACCCCCAAAAGGTTCAATCAATTGTGGAGTGGCCCGAGCCCAAGAATATCTATGAAATTCAAATTTTTCATGGGCTCGCTTCTTTTTATTGTCGATTCATTAAGGGGTTTAGTACCATCATGTCCCCCATTACTGACTGCACGAAGCAAGGGGAGTTTGTTTGGACTAAAGCTGCTACTAAGGCTTTCCATGAGGTAAAGCAAAAGATGACTGAGGCACCTGTCATGCGTCTCCCTGATTTTACCAAGCCTTTTGAAGTGGAATGTGATGCCTCAGGTATTGGTATAGGAGGAGTACTTAGTCAAGCGCGCCACCCGATTGCTTAGGAGATACATGTGGTGAAACATAGGGCGGGAGTTGAGAATAAGGCCGCTGATGCACTGAGTCGAAGGGTGTCTTTGCTATCTGTCATGAGTGTTAATGTTACTGGGTTAGAGCGATTTAAGGATGAATATGAGTCATGCCCAGATTTTGGGGAGCTTTACATTAGCCTAAGTAATGCCCCATGGCCAATCCTGGATGATTATACCCTTCGAGATGGTTACTTGTTCAAAGCCAACCAATTATGTATCCCTCGGTCTTCAGTACGAGATTTCCTAGTTTAGGAGATACATGTGGGAGACCTTGCAGGTCACTTTGGCCGAGACAAAACAATTGAGGAAGTGGAACGTCAATTCTATTGGCCTGGTCTTAAGAGGGGCATTGCTAAGATAGTTGGTCAGTGTTGTACCTGTCAACTAGCCAAACATCACAAGCAAAACACTGTCCTATACACGCCTCTACCTGTGCCAGACCGCCCGTGGCAGGATGTGAGTATGGACTTTGTGTTAGGTTTGCCCCGCACCTTTAGGAAGCATGATTCCATTCTAGTAGTTGTTGATCACTTCTCTAAGATGGCTCATTTCCTACCCTGTTAGTAGACCTCTGATACTTCTAAGATCGCAAAGCTCTACTTTGATGAGATTGTCAAACTGTATGGTCTTCCCAAAACCATAGTGTCTGATAGGGATGTTTGCTTCATGAGTTATTTTTGGAAGACCTTGTGGAATTTAGTGGGCACCAAATTGAAATTTTCCACAGCATTTCATCCTCAAACTGATGGTCAAATTGAGGTGGTTAATCGTAGTCTAGGCAATCTCCTTCGGTGTCTAATGGGTGAAGCCAATAGGAATTGGGATTCAATTCTTCCTGTAGCCCAACTTGCATATAATAGCTCTGTCAATAGGTCTATAAGCGCTAGTCCTTTTGAGGTTGTGCATGGATATACACCTAGGAAGCCCTTAGATCTTTTGCCCATGTCCCCACATGTTAAGGTGTCTGAGTCTGCTGAGGCATTTGCACGACATATTCATGATTTGCATAATGAGATTTGCAAAAAAATTCAGGCAAGTAATTCTCAATATAAAATTCATGCTGACACTCATCGGCGTTATGCAGAGTTTCAGGTAGGGGATTATGTCATGATTTGGATTCGACCTGAACGGTTTCCCTCTGGGACCGTTAAAAAATTGCAGGCTCGTAGTGCCGGACCATTCAAGGTATTGAAACGAATGGGCCTAAATGCATATGTCATTAACCTTCCTCATGATTATGGTATTAGCTCCTCCTTTAATATTGAGGATTTAGTTGCTTATAAAAGCCCTACAGCTATTCCTGATACCCCTTTTTATGAGTCTTTTCCTAATCCTATTGATGCCCCTATTCCCACCCCTTTACCCTTAAATTTACCTTATGCACATTAAGAATCTATTGATGCTATTTTAGATGAGCAGATTGTTTCTAGCAGGGATGGAGGAGTTCACCGTTTCCTAGTTTGGTGGCGAGGGCAACCAGATTCTGATTGCACTTGGATTACTCGAGATGAGCTACAGCGACTGGATCTTGACTTGCTGGAGTATTATCAGAGCTCTTCAGATTTCCACTTGACGGGGTTGAGTTCTTCTCACCCGGGGGGAGTTGGTGCAGACACGAGGTACAAGCCCCCAATTACACGCACGTATAGGAGAAAGAAGACGGCCCAACCTGTGGCCTTATGGATGGAGCCTATCAGTTACTGGGCTTGAGTTTAAGCAAGCTCAGACATTTAATAATTAGGGTTTCTTTAGGGTTTCTTTATGTCTTATTGTTGTTAGCTATTTAAACACTTTTTGGGATTATTGCAAGATAGTTTTGAGAATAATTAAAAAAATGTGTGTTTTCTTTCAATGGTGCCGACTCCAGTTTTGCTTAGTACTGACTCCAAGCAATTCTTAGGTGCTGACTCCTAGGGTTTATTTTCTTATTCTATTGTTTTTGTGGTTGTCCTACGTCACAAGTACTTGTTTAAATGACTCAAATACATTAATCTAAAATCTTCATTTTCATTCAGGATCAAAAGGAGGCATTGACCATGTTGAGGAAAATGGTAAAAGAGAAAATGAATTCACCTGGAAAACATGAAGATTTGCTTGATCAAGCCATAAATAACATGAATAAGGAGAAATTCTTATCAGAAGATTTTCTCGCCCGTTGGGTTTTTGGGATCTCATTTGCTACCTTTGAGGCGATTTCAACAGCATTATCATTAGCCCTCAAGTTAATTGCGGACAATCCAGCAGTTTTACAAGAGTTGACTGTATGTGGATGTAGAACAAATTTCTTTTAGCACTTAATTTTGTGTATGGTAATGTTGAAACATTGATGATATATCATATATTAGGCCGAGCACAAGGCAATTCTCAAAGCCAGAAAGAATCCAAATTCCATTCTCACATGGGATGAATATAAGTCAATGACTTTTACCCTTCAAGTCAGTTACAGAATCTCAAAATATTCTCTGTTTGTGGTGTAGAGGATTCCAATTATCTCATAAACATAAAAATTTTGTTGTATGAAATTACAGGTAATCAATTTTTCGGATCGCAAATGTTTCTCCTGGTTTACTACGAAAAGCACTGAAGGATATAAAATTTAAAGGTATGCTCTCATATGCGTATATTTGGTTCAGTGTCTTTATATTCGGTTACAAAGTGTAAATGATTGGCTAAATGCTTACCAGGATATACAATTCCGGCTGGTTGGACCATTATGATTGCAAATTCTGCACTTCAATTAAACTCAAACACTTACAAGGATCCACTTGCAGAATTTTTAATGGAACCAGGATCTTGACCCATCTGTTGTATCTAAGAATTTCATGCCTTTGGAGGAATTAGACAATGTGCAGGGGCAGAGTATACTAAAACTTTCATGGCTATCTTCCTCCATGTCTTGGTCACCAAATATAGGTAATTTGTTCCCCTTCGTAGTGTCACTTACATGGGGCTTGAGCTATTGCCACAACAAGATGATCACAAACCTCGTTGTGGTAGGATATTATTTCCTATTAGTGACCTCTTAAATTTTTATTTATGTTTTGGTGGACAAAGGTCAAGGGAGGAAAAATTGCTCGAAGTCCTATTTTGATTTTTACAGATGGCCTCCACATTAATTTTTCTAAGAAGAACAATATACAATTTTAAAGAGTAATCATCATGGAGCAGGCGTCATACCATAAAATTCTATCACGTCTATTTAAAAAAAAAAAAAAAAAAATCCTATTTCATGCAAAATAACAGGATGTTCTATATTGAGATAAAAAGTTCCGGTTTCATGCAAAATAATTAGATACTCTATTTTTATTTTTGGTATTAATGTTCTCTCTCTCTCTCTCTCAATGTATTTGATGTATGAGTAAGGAAACATGTTTTATGTTTCAACTTATGTGTTTTTTTAAGAAATATGTGAACTTCTCAATTCTAATAAGTTGTTCCTAAATTTTGTTGAATTTAAATTTCATTGGAAATTCTTTTGGATGAGATTATCTGAAGAGAAGGATTTTGATTTAATGTTTTGGTTTAGAATTTAGATTTCTTTAATAAGGTATTGAAATGTACCATTTTTTTATGAATAAAATTAGGGTTTTGTTTCAAGTTCTTGTTGAGTTCTATTTGACAACAAGGCAACGTAATTGTAGTGAAGAATTGCACTACTCTTCTTTTTTTTTTTTTGGATGAAAAGGATTACACTACTCTTGGATAAAAGAAGACACGTTGAAGTATTGATGTTGAATACGATTGATTGTTTACGGGTAACCCTCCTTTTATATATATAAGAGGATGTCGTTTTATCCATTAAAATCCAATAATCCTACCATTATTGTCACATGTAGTATTAGTGAACAACGTAATTTAATCAATCCTCAGTATACAAGTTTTTTTTTAAAAAAAAAAATATATATATATATATATATATATTATAATTCGATAAGTATAGCGCGAGAGAGGGGATTTGAATTCTATATGCCTTGAAAATATCAAGTAGTGCCAATCAATTGAATTATAAGACTTTTCACCTTAATATATGAGTTAAGTTTTCTACTTTTTTTTTTTACCACTTTTCCTAAGATTCTTATGACGTTGTTACTAAATTTTGGCTTGTAGGTGGCATAATGTAAATTGTAATTGCTAATGCCACTAAAATATTAATGGTATACTTGAGGACGAATTAACGTTGAAATCTCGAGATTAAGTAACCCCTATTACACACTTTGTTGATTTAAATTCTTTGACCCGTGTCACCATTTCTACACCCTCCTAAAAGGATAGACCATTGCATTATAGAGCTATAGTCCTCCACATATGGTCCCATGGTCTGGGCCTTGGGATGAGACAAATCCAAATGGAAGTCTAGGTGGGCATTTCATGCAGTTAGATCACTCTCATCAGGTGTGCCAAATATATTTAGCATTTGGCACACCAAAAGTTACTGTTTAAGCTTCATCATATGTTGTAAATGTTCTATAATTATAGAACATGCTACAGAATTGTCTCAAATATGAGACAGTACGGACCAAAATGCCATTTCTGTATATTAATTTTTTATTCAACATTTTCTCTCTTCTCTCAATATTTAATTCAACTTTTTCTCCCTCTTCTCACTATTTCCTCTCTCTCCAGCCGATGCTCTCTCTCTCTTTCTTCTTCAGATCACCCTCCCTCACCCTCAAATCAGCAGCGATCAAGCCGCCATCACCGATCAAGCTGCCGATCACCAATCAAGCCGTCTCATCGTTCTACGTACGCCATCGTTCAACGGTACGACGGCCTCACCGATCAACGGTACGGCGGCCTCACTGATCAACGGTAGACCATCGTTCTCGCCATCGCCACGCCGATCTCGGGTTTGTGCCGGTGGATGTGGATGTGGGTTGGTGGATGTGGGTTTGTTTGGTTCGATGGACGTGGGTTTGTGCCAACCTCTGTTGTTGTGTTTTTTTTTTTTTTTTTGAGGTGGCGTTGGTGGATGTGGGATTGTGCCGGTGGTGGCTGTCGGTGTTGTTGCGGCAGTGGCCAGTGGCCGTTGTTGTGGTAGTGATGGTTGTACTGTTGTTGTTGTTGCCGATGATGAGAATGATGGAGAGAAATTAATATATTATTTTAATGAATAATAAATATTATTTTAATATATAGAATTGAAGTATAGAACATCTGATAAATGACACTTTGTAAAATGGTGTGTTAAAATGATAAAGTAGGTTTTTGGTGTTGTAAAATGGTATTTTTTATGAGAGAGCTGATGGGAATGCTCTAAAACTTTCACTTATTGGCTGGAGACAAGGACTAATAAGCCATTTGTCCGTCATCCAAATGGACTGGAACTTATATGGCTACGTGCAAAAATCTACACCCTGCTTATGTATGAACTCTTGATTGGATACCACAATTTATCTATCTCATACTACAAATCCAATCCTAGCGACATGTCTATTTTTATGGTCAAAATTTACATTCTATTTATGTGTCAACTCTTGATTGAATTCAACAATTTCATATGAGTCCGCCGCATATACTTAAAAATGTTGAAATCCAATTAAGAGTTGACACATAAATAAAATGTGGATTTAAGTGTGAGAAATTGTATCATTGTATGTTCTTTGCATTACTAAAAAAATGAGACAGAGAATTTTTGTTTAGATGAGTTGTTGAATTTTTGTTTTTGTTTTTTTTTTTTTTTTGGTCCATTTAAAAATTTGTCTGTTTTATCCGAACATTAGATTACATCAATCCTGGTAAGGAAAATTCTGATTTCCAGTATCGGCAGGAGTGCTGATAAGGAAAATGTAAATCCATAACGCTGGGAGTTGCCTTGTATTTATCTCACCAATCACCATGCATGAATCACACGTAAAACACCATCTCTATCAGCAAAATATAGGATTAATTTTCTGCATTCCTTATTTAATTCCTTTCAAATCCAACAGTTCTCAGCAGACTTTTTTTCATTTCTAATATCACATTCATTTCTGGAGTAGGATAGAGCGAGAGCTTTACCAACAAACCACGACTTGCTTCAGAGATTTGTACACAATCTTAACCATATTCTATACAAGAAAGGAGTTAAAAATGTGGATAGAGGGATTGTGTATTGTTGCAGTGGTTGTCATATATTTGACTTATTGGCTAAACAAATGGAGCAATCCAAAGTGCAATGGAGTCCTCCCTCCGGGTTCTATGGGCTTACCCATTATTGGAGAGTCCTTTCAGCTGAACGTTCGCAGTTACTCTCTAGATATCCACCCATTTATCAAAAAGAGAGCTCAAAGGTAATATGCAACTGATTGTGTGTATTTTTGCAATATTTAATTTGTACGAATTTAATTATATATGTATCTTAAATGGATCTTCAATGTATTAGCTAGCTAGAATCGGTCACATGTATTCTCCTTCTCTATTCTATTTTATTTAAAGTTATACTTTCTATTACTCTCTTGACTGATATACCATTTTTCAAAAAGAGAGCTCAAAGGTAATATGCAACTAATTGGGTGTATTTTTGTAATATTTGTATGAATTTGATTATACATTTATCTTTTATATTATATATATAAACACACACAAAAATGCTATAACAATAACAACAACAAAACTTTAATCCCAAAATTTTTGAATTGGTTATGGATCTTCAATATATTAACTAGGATGGGTCACATGTATTCTTTTTCTCCATTCTATTTTATTTGAAATCATACTTTCTATTCTTTTTTTGATTAATATGCCATTTTTTACTATATATATATATATATATATTTTGACTGCAATGAAATACCTTCTCTCTTCTTGTTGGGAACAACAACAGGATGAGAGAAGATTGGTATCTCAGGAATAGGAATCATAGGTGATCGTGTGATACCATTTGTGACAGAACACCGCTAATATTCCTCATATTTTTTAAATACAAATCCAACTCGTGGGACTTAACGTACACCTGCTCAACATCTTCGTATTCTAAATTCATACACAAACCTACACAATTCGGAATTTTTTAAAAATCTTTTTATTTATTGCTGGTCAAAAGTATGATCTTGTCATCTGACTTTGGTGCCAACTACTCCCCAAAAAAAAACAGCAATGGAAAACTTTGTTATATACACATTGGCTTCCTATAAAGGTAACTTAATGCTTTGTTTAGTTAGGAGAATCATTAAAAAGTCAAATGATAGAAAATATTTGTATATTCAGCATGTGTGTTTGGTATGGAGGAAGGAAAAAATGTAGAAGGATAGAGAGTAAATTACTATTATATCTTATTATATTATAATTCTGTAACATAATAGCGGAGGGGTAAATTTGTTTTTCAATGTTACTTCTTCTCCCATTTTCATATCCCAATTTGGATGGAAAAAAATGGTGAATCCGGATGAAAAAATTCCAAATATCCCACTTTCTTTCCTCTCCATTTATATCCTAACCATTTTTGTTTTCCTCCCCCCCCCCCCCCCCCTTTTTTATATTTATTTTCTCCATTTTTCTTGGTTTCAAAACCAGACTGATCAAAGAATTGAAAAAGGATTTGGTTCCTAATTTTTATGGTTGAACTGCCGTTTTTACGATTTTCACTTAATTAGGATCTAGTTCTCGTATGTTAAACCGATTAAACTTACCAATCGGATTCGATTTTTAAAACCATGCACTTTTAACCCAACCAAACATAACATAAATACTTAAGAACTTTGATGCTTCATATTACTGATGAGACAAACCAACTAACCTTTTTTTCCCCCCTTCTTAGATATGGACCAATATTTCGAACTAGTTTGGCGGGTTGTCCTGTTGTTGTATCAATAGATCCTGAATTCAACAATCACATCGCTAAACAAGAAGGGAGACTAGTTGAAATGTGGTATTTGGATTCATATTCCAAGATCTTCGCTATGGAAGGTGAAAGTAAGACAACTGCACATGGTCTTGTCCATAGATACTTAAGAAGCATTATATTGAATCACTGTGGTGCAGAGGCCCTTGAGAAAATGTTGCTTTCTCAAATTGAAGAAGTAGTTGTAAAAGCTCTGCAAACATGGTCAAGTCAGCCTTCCATTGAAGTGAAACATGCTGCTTCCGTTGTAAGTTCCAATTCTTTGATATAGACTCATTTCCTCGATGTAAAAGGATCACTTTCATTTAAACTGGATTCAATTCATAATTTAGATTAAATATTATAGTTCTAAAAGTGTATATAGTGCCATGTTATTTAAAATTTTAATGTAACACTTCGTACATTATTTTATTTATAAAATAAAATCTTAACCGTAAAATAGACTCTCTCACTTTTTAGTAAAATGGAGATCTATTATCCTGTTTTTCTAGGATATTGTAGAATTTGTTGTCTTCAAATTATAACATATCTATCTTTCCTGGACATTGCAGTTGATTTTACATTTCGGTGCAAAGCTATTGATTGGTTATGATCATGAAAAATCACCTCTGAAAATGAGTGAGACGTTCAATAATGTTCCAGGAGGTTTTATGGCGCTTCCCTTGAACATCCCTGGCACTGCATATTATAAATCTTTGAAGGTAATCACAATAATGAGAAAAGATATATTTTCTGGGAGAAGTATTTGTTGGAAATGACTTAGGTAAATTAATTAAATCTTAATGTTTATCCATTAATTAGGATCAAACAGAGGCAGTGATCATGCTGAGGAAAATAGTAAAGGAGAGAATCAATTCACCTGAAAATCATCATGGAGACTTCCTTGATCAAGCCATTAATGACATGGATACGGAGAAGTACTTAACAGAAGACATTATCATATATTCACTTTTTGGGATCGTATATTCCAACTTTGAGTCCATTTCATCAATAATAGCATTAACTCTCAAGTTACTTGAGGACCAACCTAAAGTTTTACAAGAGTTGCAGGTATTTTATGTACATGTATAACAAATTTCTTTGATCACAAAATCTATTTTATGTGTATAGTAATGGTGTAAGTAATATTGATGATGTATGATTGACTAGGCGGAGCATGAGGCAATTCTCAAAGGCAGAGAAAATCCAAGTTCCCCACTCACATGGAATGAATATAAGTCGATGACTTTTACCTTTCAAGTCAGTTTATACAATCTCAACGTGTTATCTCTTGGGGATTTTTAGAGGATTCCAATTATCTCATAAGCATAAACATTTTGTTGTGTGGAAATTACAGGTAATCAATGAAGTTCTTAGGATTGCGGCTGTTTCTCCTGGTTTACTACGAAGAGCACTGAAGGACATTGAATATAAAGGTATGCTCTCAAATGCATATATTTGGTTAAGTAGCTTTATATATATCAGGTTACAAATTGTATATAATTGGCTAAGTGCTTACTAGGATATACAATTCCGGCTGGTTGGACCATTATGCTTGCAAATTCCGCTCTTCAACTAAACCCAAACACGTACAAAGATCCACTTGCTTTCAATCCATGGCGCTGGAAGGTATTTAGTAAGCAACTTTCCTAGGGGAAAAGGATGATTCAACCAGTACTTATTACACACTTTTTCCTCATATTATTTCTGTTCATTAGGGCAATCTCCTTGACTGTTTTTTCTTTCTTTCTTTTTAATGGAACTAGGATCTTGACCCATTGGTTGTATCTAAAAATTTCATGCCTTTTGGAGGAGGAATTAGAAAATGTGCAGGGGCAGATTATTCTAAAGCGTTCCTGGCTACCTTTCTCCATGTTTTGGTCACCAAATACAGGTAATTTTCTCCCTTAGTACGAAGTCTGTCTTGTGCTATTGCCCCCACAAGCTAGTTAGGGGTTAAATTATGAACCAAAACAATTTTATAATTCAAGATTATACTAACATTCAAAACTAAATTAATATATGAAAAACAAAATTTGCATTATACAAACTGAAATCTATGTGTACTATATATTAAAAAATTAAAAATTTCAAGTGGGTCATGGGCCTCATGGCCCCAATTGGTCATATAGTAGTTTCTTCCTTGACTATGATCAAGACCAAGTTTGTGGTAGGATAATACATATCAGTGAGTCAGTGACATCTTGAATTTTTATTTATTTTTATAGGTGGACAAGGCTCGAGGGAGGAAACATTGCTCGTAGTCCACTTCTAGGATTTCCAGATGGCCTCCACATTCGTATCACTAAAAAGAGTAGTTAAAAGACATTCTTATTTCTTGCAAAATAATAACTGGATTTACTAATAAGATATTCTATATTTAGATGAGAAGTTCCGATTTCACTAAAAAATAATTGGATACTTACCCAAATGTACCAATATTTTCTTGGGTTACAATGTATCTTTATTTCATGTGCTTTTCTCTCTCAAAATTCCAGTTTGCAATGTATTTAATGCGTACGTATGTGTAAGGAAGCATGTTATGTGTTACAACTTATGTATTTACTTTGAGCAATAAATGGACTTCTCAATTTGAATAAATCGTTCTTAAAGTTTGTTGAATTTACTAACAATTCATAGAATTTGAATATTTAGTTTAATTCACTATAATAAAAAATGAAATATTAAAAAAAAATTTCTGACAAAATTTATAGATTGATTTAAGTGTTACTAATTCCTAATGTGTTGTGTGGTTTGAAGTGATTATGTTTAATTTCCATCAAAAAGTAGTAGAAGAAGAAGAAATGATTAGGTTTAATATGTTATTGGAAAATTTATAACACATGTATTTTTGTCGGACCAAAATCCTAGAAACATAAAAATGTCAATTGTGGTCAAAAACTTTATATCAAGCAATTTATACATATAATCTATAAAAGTTGAGTTCTCTTTCAGCTCTTTAGTTCTTCAAAGTGTCTTTTCGTATCGCCTCCAACTTTTCTAAGCTTTGTTTTAGCTTCTTAGGTGTATTTTAGGTTAAATTCAACAATATAATTATATTAACTAATGGAACCAAAAAAAAAAAAAAAAAAAAAATCATCTTGAACGACATTTAAATTCAGCCACATGGTTTATTCGTTAATTCGGTTGAATTGAATTGAAGAATGGGAAATATAACACCAAAGAAGTGAAAGAGCTGTACCTAAATTAAATTATGGTTTTTTGGGGACCTGACAATGGATGAAAGAGCCATTAAGAGGAAAGGGCATCTATAACTATAACAATAAAATAAAGGAAAAATACTAACGAGTGCTCTTAAAGTACTAGTTAATAATCTATTTAAAGAAAATTTTTATGGAAAATGAAAAAAATTAATTAATATTTTGACAACTTTTTTCATTTCCTATAAAAGTGGTATCAAAACTTTTCAAAATGGATTATTAACTAATGCCTTAAGGTACTCGTTAGCATTTCTTTAAAATAAAAACAAGAAGGGAAGGGAACATACTTATATTGAAAAAGCTAAGCTCAACAAGCTGAAGTAACTAGAAAGTAGCAACAGCCCAAAGACCTAGAGGAAATTGATATCTTATATGAATTTATATGATTTTATTGAAAAGAAATATACTGTAATGACGTACAGATCAAACTAGTCTTAATATAGCTGACCAAAGCATCATTAATAAAGAATCAAGTACTCTATGTTAAAGGATTCTCAAAAAAATAACATAGTATACCTTTGGTGCAGTGGTCACTCCACAAGTATAAATGCTTGTGGGATGTGGGAGGAGTAAGGGCTGTGATTTAAGTCTCCAGAAGGAAGCATCACATACATATATATTTAGATTAAGTTAGAGTAGAAATTCTATTTTGTATATAAAAAAAAAAAAAGTATTCTCAAAAAAATAAAAAAGCAATATTAAAAAAAGTTCATTAATTTTAAACTAAATCTCCAATAAATGTAGACAATTGGATTATGTGTTAATTTTTGCAGTGCTGGTCATATATTTTACTTACTAGCTTTACAAATGGAGCAATCCAAAAGTGCAATGGGTCTACTCCTTATTGGAGAGACCCTTCAATTGATTGTTCCAAGTTACTCTCTAGAACTCTACCCATTTATCAAAAGGAGAGCTCAAAGATACGTATCTTGTGTGTCCTTATTATTAATATATTTTTTTACAACTAGTGTGTGTGTTTTTATAGTATATATCTTTGATCTTCAAGTATGTATTTATATATTTACGTATGTATGAAA
Source organism: Quercus suber (assembly GCF_002906115.3). Lineage (NCBI taxonomy): Eukaryota > Viridiplantae > Streptophyta > Magnoliopsida > Fagales > Fagaceae > Quercus > Quercus suber. The sequence continues at coordinate 270,106 of NW_027070111.1, forward strand.
AAGAGAACTCATTCGGCAAAAAAGAAAAGAAAAAGAGAACTCATCTAGCTTGATCGAACAAGATTTGACTAAACGATGAGTAGATTTTAAAATTCCATAGAACCTATGCTTTGAATTTAATAGCTAAAGACTATACCTCTTCTTTACCTTGTGCTTTTATTAAACCTAACTAATTATAGTGGCAAAGTCATATATTTTTTTCAAGGTTGACTAATCCACCAAGGTTACATAGGATATGAAAAATGTTAGTAACTCATCCAAATAATAAAGGCAAAAATGCAAAATTCACCCTCTAAGTTTCACAATTTTTCATTTCAGTCCTCTAAATTTAGGTTTTGTCATTTCATTCACTGTTTTAAAAACCGGACCGGACTGGCCGGTCCGACCGGTTCAACTGGGAACCGGATGCCAATCCGGTCCGGTTACAAGTCCCATAACCGGTCAACAACCGAAAAACCGGCCAAAAATCGGGGTTGAACCGAAAATTAGAAAAAAAACGGTTTGATGTCCGGTTCGGTTTTTAAAACCATGATTTCATTCATTTAAGTTTCATCTATTTCCAATTAATTCTTCCATTAGTATTCTGTTAATCATTGCCGTTAACTCACCAAAACGATGCCGCTTTGAACTTTTTTTTTCTTCTTAATTTTAGAAAAATGTTAAATCAAAAAATAAAAAATAAAAAACGAAATTAATCCCCAACCCACCCCCCCTGAATCTGAGAAACTCAAAATGAAAGAGGGGGAAAGAGAGATCGGGAGGGGGAAGATCGAGTGGAAAGATCCATAAGATTCACAATTGTAGTACTCCATCTTCCTCTGCTCATGTTTTACAGTTGTAGTACATGGATTGCCATTGGCCGAACATGTCTTTTTGCAAGTTGCTAAGAAACTTGGTAAATGGTAAGAATGGAAAGTAAGAACTTGCAACTGGACGAGAGAAATTGTGGCTACTTTAGGTAGACAATTCATCTAACAACCTAGACTAGACTATGTATATGGTTTTGTCTTTGTTTCATCGAACCAGTTAAAGATGCAATTGCAAAGCAAATCCGTAGTTTGTAGTTTGCAAAGCAAATCCTGTTAATCCCTTACCCACTACAACTGCAGCAAAGTATATAAGCAGATCTTGTTGGACTGCAATGTATCAGGACCTCTTTGCAACTGAAAGGCATATATATTGTTAGTAAATCTTATTGATCCTCCCCCTTTTGATCTCTCTTTCTCTCTCTTTCACCATCTCTCATTCTGGGTTTCTTTGATATCGGGTGGGTGGGTGGGTGGGTGGGGATACATGTTGTTTTTATTTTTTTATTTAGCATTTTTCTAAAATTAAGAAGAAAAAAAAAAAGTTCAAAACGGCGTCGTTTTGGTAAGTTAACGGCAACAATTAATAGAACAATAATGGAGGACTTAATTGGAATAAATGAAGTTTAAAGGACTGAAATGACAAAACTTAAATTTAGAGAACTGAAATGAAAAATGGTGAAACTTAGAGAGTGAGTTTTGCATTTTTGCCAATAATAAATTATAATAATCTATTTTGAGAATTCAATAAAATCTTTTTTTTTTTTTTTTTGAGAAAGAATTCAATAAAATCTTATTCCACAATACTAATCTAGTTTAAAAATTTATAAACATGCTGTCTTTTTTTTTTTTTTTTTTTTTTTTTTTGACAAGGAACATTATGAGATTATGGAATATACTCTTATTAGGTATACCCATAAAAGAGTAGAAGAGAAAAAAAATTTAGCTACATTCTGAACCAGTTGGAGGGCTCACAGTGTGACACTGTAATTTTTATTACTTGAATTCGATCGACAAAAGAAACACGCCATTCTTTTTTCCTAGGTTATATACATAGGATATGAAAAATGTTAGTAACTTATCCAAATAACAAATTATAATAATCTATTTTGAGAATTCAATAAAATCATTTTTTTAAAAAATAAAATCTTATTCCAAAATACTAATCTAGTTTGAAAATTTATAAACATGCTGTCTTTTTTTTTTTTTTTTTTTGGACAAGGAACATTATGAGATTATGGAATATACTCTTATTAGGTACCCATAAAAGAGTAGAAGAGAAAAAAAAAATTTAGCTACATTCTGAACCAGTTGAAGGGCTCACAGTGTGTCACTGTATTTTTATTACTTGAATTCGATCGACAAAAGAAACACGCCATTCTTTATTCTTATCAAGGAAGTCAAACTCATTGTACAAGTAATTGTACTATTTCAAGGAATGGCTCAAAGTTTGACTTTATGAATGGCTTCCCTCAATATAGACTCCTTTTGTTTTTACTATACAACATAATACAAGTTCATCCTCCCCGAAATTTTATCAAAGCGGAAGGAAAAATTTAACTAGACAACATAATATATACCAAAAAATATATATATATATATATATATTTCATTGCATGATTAGTGCCAATTATTTTTTTAACAGTTGGTACACACAGATTGTGGTAGTTGGGTGCTTTAGATTAAAAGCTCCCATTCAACGAAAAGAAAGATAAGCCTCAAATTAAAAGTCTATTATTAATATTTTAAGAAAAAATAATTAATAAATTAATTTTATATTATTTTTTATGATATAATTCCTCAAATGAAGGGATAATATTTAGCAATTATTTAATTTAGATCAAACATATCATTTATGCTTCAAAAATTTTATATTATATTGAAACTAAAAGCCTATTATAAAAAATTCTAAACTTAAATCGTAGACAAAAACCCATGTTTTCTTTCTAAATATATAAACAACCTTTTGACTTCTACTCTAATTAAAAGTCTAATATCAACATCTCCAGAACAACTAATTAGTAAATTAATTTATATTATTTTTTATGATATATTTCCTCAAATTAAGAGATAATATTTAACATATATTTAATTTAAATAAAACTAAAAGTCTATCATCAAAATTTTCTAAACTTAAATATCACATAATTCACGAATCCTATCATATCAAATCATATACTATATATATATATATATATATATATATAATAATAATAATAATAATAATAAAAGTTGAGTTTAAAATCAGTGGTTGTGCCAAATGACCATTCTCCCTAATTAGTAAATTAATTTTATATTATTTATTAGGATATATTTATCAAATTAAGGGATAATATTTAAAAAATATTTAATTTAGGTAGAATTTTATCATTTAAATTTAACAAGTTTACATTATATTTAAACTAAAAGTCTATTATAAAAATTTACAAACTTTAATCTCAAACAACTACTCACGTTTTTTTTTCTTAAAAAAAAACCCATGTTTTGACTTCTACTCTAACTAAAACTCTATTATTAATATTTAAAAAACAACTAATTAATAAATTAATTTTATATTATTTTTTTATGATATAATTCTTCAAATTAAGAGATAATATTTAGCAATTGTTTAATTTAGATAAAACTTATTATTATACTTCAGCAAATTTAAATTCTAGTATTGATGTTGAATGATGATTTATTGTTCACAGGTAACCCTCCTTTTATATATAAAAAGGGATGTTATTTTAATCAAATAACATTCAATAATTCTTTTATCATTGTCACATGTGTGTGTTTGGTATCAACTTATTTAACTTTTGCAGATTTTTGTTGTTGTTGTTAAAAGTAGGCTAAAATATACATGTACATTAAAAAAAAAAAAATTAAAAGTTATACATAAAATTTAAAAGATAATTAAAAAAAAAAAGATGAAACCAAACAGAAACTATAATATAAGTGGGAAAAATATTTTAATCAATCAATCTTTAACATACGCATTAAGTTTTCTATTTTTTCTCTCTCTCTCTCTCTCTCTCTGTAGAAATACTACAAAAATACACACAATCAGTTGTGTGTTACCTCTGACATCTCTTTTTGATAAATTGGTCTCTCTCTTAATTCCTACAAATACTACAAAAACACCACAATCAGTTGCGTGTTACCTCTGAGCTCTCTTTTTGATAAATGGGTGGACATTGAGCCCGTTTGGATATAGCTGAAAACTGAAAACTGAAATTGAAAACTGAAAAATACTGTAGCAAAATAATTTTTAAATGTGTAAATAGTACCGTGGGACCCATTTTTAATGAAAAAGTTGTTAAAAAGTGAAAATTGTGGGTCCGTAAACAGTAAAAATTGGTAAAAAAGTCACATGTTGCGGTTACTGTTCAATCGCAACAGTGTTGCTACAGTAACACTGTCTCTGAAAAGCTGGGGACGCGTGAAAAAAAAAAAAAAAAAAAAAAAAAAAAAAAAAAAAAAGGCTGCAAACGTGCAACGCGGGTCTTAAACGCTGAGGCCAAATGGTCTCTTAGTGAGTAACAGGGAACACTCAAATGAATCTGAAAGGACTCTCCAATAACGAGTAAGCCCGTGGAACCTGGTGGGATGACTCTAATTTATTTAGCCGGTAAGTCAAATATATGAAATGACAACCACCGCTAAATTACACAATCCTTCTATGGCTATCCACATTTTTAACTCCTTTCTCAGAAGCAAGTGGTGGTTTGTTTGGTAAAGCTCTTGCTTTCCCATCCAGAAATGAATGTGATATAAGAAATGAAAAAGTCTGTGGAGAATAGTTGGATTTGAAACGAATTAAAACAAGGAATGCTGGAAATTCTATATTTTGATGATAGAGATTTTGTTTTACGTGTGATACATGGTGAGATATATACAAGTTTCTACGAGTCATGGATTACAATTTCCATATATATCAGCACTCCTGTTCATACAGGAATATCCATAATCAGAATTTTCCATATAGAAAACTAGAAAAAATCGTACACATCTGAATAGAAAGCTACTATCTCTTTTTTTGCTTTAGAATTTATAAATTGTTATGGCAAGTATTTGAATTTTTTTCCCATTTTAGACATATCATGCAAGTCTAGGTGGCCATTTCATGCAAGTAAAGCTTCACGTACTGGCTGGAGACAAAGAATAAGCCATTTGTGTGTCAACAAAATGGACTAGAATTTCCATTAGGATTTGTCTCTCATCCCAAGGCCTAGACCATGAGATCATGTGGAGGACATTAAGCTTGTAAGAAAGCATGCACTGGTTATCCTTTGGGAGGTGAATTGCATTCTATGCACCCACCGCTCATAGGACGCATGGGTGTGTGTGTGTGTTGTCATGCACCCGCTGGAAGTCTAGGAGTATAGAAATGGCTGCACACGGGTCTAGGAAATTAAATCAACAAAGTGTGTCATAGAGGTTACTATTTAAGGTCCTTTGGGTATAGTTTATAGAACTGAAAATCTTTTTGCTGAAAATGTAAAAAAGAAAATAATAAAATAAAATAAAAGCTAACTGAATAATATAATAAAACTTATGAATAGTACTAAAAAATGCAATAAGACTCATAAATAGTACTCAAAAAAGCTAAAAACTCAAAAAAAAAAAAAAAAAACTTCATCTAATCCCAAACAAACTCTTAATCTCAAGATTTCAACATCAATTTGTCCTCTGTACTGTTACGTGATTAGAGTCTTGTAGCTTATTTTGGTGTTTTCAATAAAAATATTCAAAATACAAATATACTTACCTTCAATTGTTGAATTATAATAAATAAAGAAAAAGTGTGCCATTACATGAAATTGGCAATTACAATTTGTATTATGCCACCTACAAGACAAATTTGTGCCGCGTGTGAATATAGCAATTATGTCATATGAATCTTAGAAAGAGTGATTACAGAGAGAGAGAGAGAGAGAGAGAGAGAGAGAGAGAGAGAGAGAGAGAGAGAGAGAGAGAGAGAGAGAGGACCTTTATATGTGTACATTGTACTTGCAATGGAAACTTACATTTTAGACAACCAAAAAAATAGCAAAAATTGGTGGAGTGTCAAACTGCCACCATGTCAAGCCATCACCCCTACCTTCAACTCGGCCCCCTGCCACTATTATATATTGTCAAAACCACTACCAATACAGGTATTTTAAACAACAAAATTGGTTTTAAATATGATTTAGTATTTTTTTTTTTTTTTGTGGGTTGATTTGGCAAGATGAGGAAAAGCAGGGTACGATCAAAGACATTTACTACCTCACTTAGAGCACTAGCATTGGGTGGTGTAAAAACCCCCCAGTTGCTATTTTAGCAACAAAAAACCCAAAATCTAGCCACATGTGGGGGGTGGTTTTTTTTTATTTTTTTTATTTTTTACCTGCTATGAATAGTTAGTTCTCATATATGAGAACCAAGTATTCACAAGGATGTAAAAATATATATTATTTTAAAGAGGAAAGATAGACAAAAAGGTAGAGAGGAAAGAGAGAGGTGGGAGAGAAGAGAGAGAATTTATTTATTTATATTATTTGTTGGTATAGTTTATATTATTTTAATGAGTTGTATGTAAAAATAGAAACTGAGATATTAGGTGAGTTGTAAAATGAGATAATAATAAAATAAATAAAGTAAGTTTTGAGGATGTAAAATAAACATTTTTTTGCATTCCCGATACTAGTGCTCTAAGAGAAGAAGCAAAAAAGCAGAGAAATAATGGAAAAGGGTTTTTGGTATTGGCTTGCATAAAATGTGTGGGGCTCTTTGAAGGTGAGCGTTCTTAGAGCATTTGCAGCAGTGGAGCTATATTGCTATATTGCTAAAATATAGCTCCACAGACACAAAACTCACGCTGCAGCAGTGGTGGCAAATCTAAAAATTTTAGATGTTCAGCTACAGTGCACATCTATAAATAGATGTGCACTGTAGCTGAAGCAAAAAAAAAAAAAATTTTTTTTATTCGGCCGGTTAAATAAAATAATAAAAATTTTCTCTCATATCTCATCTCTCTCAGTCACTCTCTCATCTCTCTCTCAAAACTCTCTCATCTCTCTCTCTCAGTCAGTCTCTCCGATCGCCTCACGCCGCCGATTGCCTCATCTCATCTCATCTCATCTCACGCCTCCGATCGCCTCAGCCCCGCCGTCCCAGCTGCCGATCGCCTCAGCCCACGCCTTCCCAGCCGCCGATCGCCTCAGCCATGCCGTCCCAACCGCCGATCGTCTCACCCTATGCCTTCCCAGCCGCGATCGCCTCACCCCACGCCTTCCCAGCCGCCGTGGTTGTGGTTTTGTTTTTTGTTTTTGTTTTTGTTTTGTTTTTTTGTTTTTTTGTTTTTGTTTTTGTTTTTTTTTTTTCTATGTTGTGTTGTGGTTGCCTGGTGGTTGTGGCCGGTAATGGTGGTGGTGGTTGTGGTTTTGTTTTTTGTTTTTGTTTTTTTTTTTTTTCTATGTTGTGTTGTGGTTGCCTGGTGGTTGTGGCCGGTAATGGTGGTGGTGGTTGTGGCTGTGGCCGATGGCAGAGGAAGTTGTGGGTGGTGCTGTGAATTTTATTTTTTGGAGGAGGATATATTATTTTATTGTAGAGGGTATATTATTTTAGTGTAGAGAATATATTATTTTATTGTGATGTTTATATTATTTTATTGTGTTAAAAGCTAAAATAGATCCACTGCTGTAGTATGTGTGTAGCTAAAATAGATAAAGTAACTTTTAGTATTGCTAAATAGCTAAAATTATAGATCCACTGTGTGGATGCTCTTAGAGTGGAGAATTTTGTGTAGATCAAGGAATTTGGGTTGGGTGCACTGGCAGAACTATGTACATTTTTTTTCTATTTTTTCTTATTGGTTTTGCTTTGTTTCTTTGGGTTAGATGGTTTGTCCTTGATAATTGTTAAAAATTTTGTTGCCTTTATTTTAAAGGTGTTAAAATTTGTTGAAGTAAATGATGTTCATTGCATTGCAATACTTGATTTATGTTAATTTTGAATTTTCATTTGTATAAAGAAAATTATTTATAAGGCAAATAGTGTTATGGTCAAGGTGAAAGTTTTTAATTTGAATACTTTGTCTTGGCCTTTGGATTATTTGGGCATATTTTGATATGATTAGGCAAGTTGGCTATGCAGAATCTATTATGGCATTTAGAATACTTAGAGTGCGTTTGGGAAGTGATGAAAAATGAAACTTATTAGAGTTTTTAGCTTATTTTTGTTATTATTCATAAGTCTCATTGCACTTTTTATTACTATTTATATATGGGTCTCATTGTACTATTCAACTAGTTTTTAGTTTTTTTTTTTATAGTATTTTTAGCAAAAAGTTTTCAGTTTCAGCTAAATAAGTTATTCCCAAATAGACCATTAATATTTACATTTTCTTCCTCTATGCAAATTGAGTGCATTTGATTTATGTGTAGAAACTGAGGGCAACTAAGCCAAATCACGTGAAAAAGATTTTGTGGCATATGTGAAGTTTGCCTTAGACTTGACTAATGCACCACACAAAAATCATGACAGCTATTTGAAAAAAAGAAGAAGGTAAGTTTGTTTCTTTAAGATTTTTCCTTGCTGTTGTATCTTTTAGATTTTAAGTAGTCATTGAAGAGAGATACAACTTGATTATTTACTATTTATGGTTTGTTTCGGATCCACTTATTTTGCTGAAATTGAAAATTTTTTGTTGAAAGTACTGTAAATAAAAGTAAAAGTTAGCTGAAATAGTACAGTGGGATTTATGAATAATACCAAAAAGTATAGTGGAGCTCATGAATAGTAGTAAAAATAAGCTGAATAGTAAAATAAGCTAACATAAAATAAGCTATCCAAATGGACACTTAATTGTCATGTGGATTGCAAATAGTCAAAACTTTAATTTGGAGGAAAACTATTGGCTAGGGTGCCTCAGCATTATTTTGGAGCATATGATGCTTTTTTTAACCACAGTGATGAATGTCAATTTACTCACTATTTTTTTTTCTTCAGTATTTCAATGCATTATTTCTAATACCTTTCAAAAACTAGGAAGGATTAGGATCTCTCTGGATTAATCTCAAAACCCCTAATTTTTGTTAGGTAAATCAATTAATTGACTAGAGGTTTATGTGTAGATTACTGTGTAGAAGTCAGTTCGATACAGCGAGAGTAGAGGGATTGCTGAGAAATGGGCTCAACTATTTAGTACTCTTTGTTTCTTAGTCATAGCTATGAATACAATGGATACATTCAGTTGGTAAATATTAGTTTTATAAATTAATTAGCCAGTAATATGAGGTATTATAATTGCAAATCATTCATAAAATCCATGACATGAATAAAGGAATCGTCGTAGAGTGATTTGTAAGAATTTAATATGGTTGAAACATAAAGTCAAATTTACATTTTATATGTTGGGTAGGATTAGGTGCACAAATCAATCAATCTTTAGATTCATGCTTTGCTCATAATTTTTTTATGAACAAAATTTAGGTACAGTATCTTAGGTTCCCCTATAAAGATTTGGCCATGTGGCTACTTAACTAAAAATATACTTCCGTTTCATGAAAAAAAATCCACATGGTAGAATTTTATGTGGGGAACCTAAGGAATATCATTTAAGTATTGTACCTAAGTCTTGTCATTTTTTTTTTTTTTCATATGTTATCATATTTGTCCAAGATATGGAAGGAGTTGAGCTATATATGTGGGTTCCTGAAAAACATTGTTGACTTGGTAGCATGTTAGTAGTACAATTTGGTTCATTTTCTCCTTCTTTAAACAAATTTAATAAGTAATAGAGACACTATCACTAATGGGACAGGTTCTATGGATGACTTTTTTTTTTGTTTTTTTTTTTTGAGAAAGAGTTCTATTGATGACTTGGAGATGGGAAATTACAGACAAATAAGTGCAAAGAATACTCAACTAAGCTAGAAGTTTTTAAAGTAGTTTTTGTGTTTCTCATTTGCTTTACTTTTATCTTGGCTGTTAATGTATGTTTATGTTGCATTTTTCATTGCTTTCTTGACCGACACGTAATAAAATTTGGGCTTAATTAAACACCGAGGTTGCACCAAGTGGCTTCACCAAATTGAAGAATTTTTTTTTTATTTTTTTTTTATTTTTAGGTTATGTTTGGTAACAATTTTTGTTTTCTATTTTCAAAAACTTGTTTTTGGAAATATAAAGAAAAAACAAATTTCTTGCATTTTTGAAATCAAAAACACGTTTGGTTTGACAAAACTAAAAAAATAGTTTTTTGAAAAAAGAAAAAGAAAATACTAAAATATGATATTATTAGGATTTAAACTCTAATACTAACTCATTAAATGAGACATATTCATTAAATTAAATGTGTGTTTTCATTGCTTTTGAAAATTAGAAACTGAAAACAGCTTTTGGCACGTTTTTAGTTTTCTTCACAAATTGAGTTTTGAAAACAATTTTTTTTCTATCTATTTTGGGTTGCTAAACAAGTTTTTTAGTCTAAAAAATAGAAAATTGTTTTTAAAAACAGAAAATAAAGGGAAAAAAATAGTTACCAAACATACCCTTATATTTTAGAAAGAAAACATATAAAACCAACTAATATTAGATTAACATTAGATTGTTTGTTCATGTCAACTTCTAATTACAAAGACCAACAAAAACTAATTAGATAAACCCAATCTGAATCAAATATCACTCCCAAAACTAATTAGATAAAATAGGAATACAAAAAATTCTAATTAAAATGAATTACAAGGACAAAAAAAAACTAATTAGATGAAGACTAAGATGCATAAAACATAAAAAATAAAAATAAAAAACGGAAAGGTGAAGATGAATTTGATCACAATTGAAATCTTATCCGCATCAAATACCACTTCCAAATATTAATATTTCACTATTATATATTGACTCCTTTAATTTTCAAACTAAGTCTCTCTCTCTTAGTAAAAAAAAAAAAAAAAAAATCTTTCTCTCCCTCTCCTAGAAGTGGTTTGACACGGAAGACATACCGCCACTGGCAAATATTTTTTTACACTTTACATGCACTTGATTTGTTTTTCAAATATGCATATAGTTTGGTTGTGTATTTTATAATCATTTGCAAGATTAAAATGAAAATCCACTATGAGTTCACCACTATCAAGATCTGTAGATTCAGCCAACAAAAGCAAAGAAACATTATTCTTGCAAATAGATCATATATGCAATGAACAATTGAAGGTGACCAATATAGTCATACATTTATTTTACATGGTAAATTTGTATCAAATTAAAAATTTATCTGCTTCAATTGTGTACATTTATTTTATAATAAATTTGTTTCAATAAACTAATCTTGAATTATGAATACTTCAATAAACCAGGATGCTAATGCTGTTGCAAATTTTCAAAGATGTAATATATATATAATAAGTACCAACAAAAGAAAAACTCCATTCAAGAAATTGATCTCCAGGCAAGTTTTTTTCTTTTTCTTTTTTCTCTAAAAACTATTGTTATTATCAGTACATTGGCTTCAGTAATTGCCATGCATAAATTTCTTCCTTATGGGTTAAATGGTGGAACAATTTTAAATAAAAAACAAGAGAAGCAAGGTTAAGGCGAAGATCCATTAAGAATGAACAACGAGAAGGACCTACAAATTCAACCACCAAAAGGCAAAATAACACTATTTAAGATCAAATATTCGTCCAAAAGATCATATAAACAATAAACATATGGTCATATATTTATTTCATAATAATTTTTACTTTCAACTGTAAACTCATCTATTTTGATTGCGCACATTTATTTCATAATAAATTTGTTGTGAAATAATGAAGGTAATAAACTTGGTCATGTGTATTTTTCATATCATTTTTCTTTCCAAGTACTTTTTTAATTTTAATTTTGTTTTTATACTTTTCATAATCGTATCTTTATTTATTTACTCTATGAAAACTCCTATAATCCTACTAGCATATGTAAATTTTAAAAGATAAAATTTTGTAAACTAAATCATTATCTTTTGAAACAAAATTTTAATCATTTGCACTATTTCATTATGTTTGCTTATGCAAAAATCTATCAGTTATGCCTATCATTATCTAAAAATAAGGTTATCACCAATTTTTTATTTTCATATTTATCTTCAAGTATATTTACAACTTGAGATTAGATCATAGGGAATAATTTGATGAGATTTTGTATTAGAGTTTAACTTGAAACTTTAAACAATACTTTAAGGATGCCAACAGTGAAAGGTACAAGTTCTCTTTTCCTCTCTAAGGTTATTTAACTCTATCATTTTTTTTCCTATTTCATTATACAGATATATTTGATAGGATCTTTTTTTTTTCTTCCCCATAATACGCATATATATTGATAGGATGAAATTCAGTGCCTCCTCCCTCACTTTTTAGTAATTTTTATTTTTAATGTTTAATAATTTAGGTTTTTCTTAATTCTTAACTATTAAATTGAGGTTACCAATTAAATAAGCTTTCAAATATATATATATATATATATATATGTAAGGGCAAGTTTTGGTCCTAAGACCAAAAGATGAATGGATTAAGGCCCAAAAAGCTCGATACAATGAATTTGTAGAGAGTGGGGTTAAAAGCTAGGATTCAATAGATCAGACAATACACACAGTGGATTAAAGATACTAAGAAAGCAAAGAAAGACAAGTCCTAAGCAAGGAAATCCTTCCTTAGTGAAGTATGAGGAGAATGATTCTTGAATATAGTTCTTTTGGACTTAGATGCAATTTCAGTTCTTGTCGCTACAATGTGTTCTCTCTAGATTTTTCTGATCCCCTCTCCTTGGAGGGTCTCTTGCATTATATAACTCTCTTTAGAAGATTTTGACCCTCCATTTGTTGATCGTCCAAGCCACTACTTGAGTACTTGTCCCATCAAACACCTTTCCAAGCTCCTTGTGAGTTGGGACAGCTAAGGTAGTACTGTTTAGGGGTCTTCTCCATATAAATGCAAACTGGAGGTTTGGTGGGATGCATTAAATGTAGTGGTAGCTACCATCCTTTTAGTCATGTTAGGCCTAACCCCCTCCCCGAAACTCTTTCTCTACAGTATGACCTCCTCTGGTAATGTGCTACTGACGTGGCTTCATTGTCCGAACGTGTGACCTCCTAGGTGCGATAATGGCCTCCTCAGCCATGGGTATGACATGTGGCGCCAATACCTTATTTAAATTCTTGTACTCCACAATATATATATATATATATATATATTTATTTATTTATTTATTTATTATCTTTTTTAATTATTGAATTCAAGAATTTTTTTTCATTTAAATATGCGGTGGTGACTACTTTTGTTTTAAAGCTTAATGTATTATTTTGCTGACTCCCTTTATATATTTTTTAGCCATCTCTTTTTATATTAGTTACAAAGTTAATTTTGGACTTATATATGATTTAAAAAAAAAAAAAAAAACTTAATCTTACACACATGCATTCATTATATAACTTAAAATAAAAGATTACTTCTCTTTACTTTATTTTAATTATCTATTCAGTTATTTAATTTTAATTCAATTAAAAAATATTTTCTTATTTTCTTTAGTTTACACATGATTCTTGATTAAGTCATACATCGCGTGGATATAATACTAGTATATATATATATATATATGTATGTATGTATATGGTACGATGACTTTATGTAACAAAAGTGTATATTAATATGATTGACTAAGTGCTAGGTAGACTATTATATATACTTGCAAATTCTGCTCGGTAATTAAACCCAAACACGTACAAATTCTGCCCTGGAAGGTATAGATTAAGCAACCATACGTGGCGAAAAAATTGATTCAACCTGTTATTAGTTATTACACAATTCTTTTCCATATTATTGCTGTTCATTAGGGCAATCTCCTTCACAACAATTACTCCATGTTTTCGTCACCAAATATATGTAATTTTCTCCCCTTATTAGTAGTCTTGCTTGTGCTATTTTGCCCCTACAAGTTCAGGGCCAAATTATGAACCAAAACAATTTTATAATTCAAGATTATACTAAAATTCAAAAAACTAAATTAATATAAAAATAAATAAAATTAGCATTATAAAAACTGAATTAAAAAAAAAAAATTCTACTCAAACATATCATTTGAAATTTATGTGTACTATTTAAAAATTTAAAAATTTCAAATGGGTCATGGCCCCTTGGTCATAGATTGATTTAATTGTTATTAATGTGTAGATTTGACGTGATTGGGTTTGATATGTGATTGGAAAATTTTTAACACAAGTATTTTTATTGGACCAAAACCCTAGTAGGTCAAATCTGTCATGTGTGGTTAAAAACTTCATATCAAGAAATTTATACATATAATCTATATAAGCTTTGTTTTAGCTTCTAAAACCCTGAAGTGTCACATTTTTATAATATGTGAAAAGTGAGAACATGACAATTCTTGTACACTCTCATCTTCTCTCTCACAAGCATGACTCACTTGAGTCATGCTTGCACCCAAAAATTTGTAGGTTTCATGCTTGTACCCAAAAATGATTATGATAAACTCCAAACCTCTCATTTTCCTTTTTTAACCCCCAAACCTCTCCCCACGCCCACTTTTTTTTTTTTTTTTTTTTTTAATGCACCCCAAACCTCTCCCTTGAGAGATAATCATTCTTATAATGGCTTGACAATAGAAAATTAGGAAAGATAACAAAAGTGACAACCGAGGTACGACAAAAAATAAAAAATTTACTACCGTACACTATTGGTGTGATAGTCATTCCACAAATAAAATTTCTTATGAAATGTGGGGAATAAGGGCCGAGGTTCAAGTCTTTAGAAGAAAATTTGACTTACATATATATTTAGATTATACTAAAGTAAAATTTCTATCTTGTATAAAATAAGAAAAAGAGATTTAAGACTCAATAATGGATTTATAATTATGGCATACTTATCTGAAAGAATTTTCCTCGTTATCCTAGCTACTTCTTCTTCTTCTTCTTCATTTTGTTGTTGTTGTTGTTGTTGTTGTGTGTGTGTGGCTATTCTAATGTTCCTAATAGCATAACAAACATTCACTATTCAAACATTGTTTGATATTGATTTCTCTAATTGTTAAGTATGTATTATTAGAATTTAAACTGTATTTTTTTTTTGAATAAATAGTAATAAGATTTCTCATAAGATTTCTTCACTTCTTATGGATCTATTTGGTTAGGCGTTTTGGTAGATTAATAAAGTTTTTTTAAAACTGAAATATCTATTTTCAACCACAACTCATCATAGTTTTTATTTTTATTTTTACAAACGTTCATTTTAAACTAAAAAAAAAAATAGTTTTCAAATGGCTTATACAAACGCACCCTATATATCATCATCCTTAATACAAATCTCTTAGACTGTTTTTTGTGTTTTATTTTATATTCTACCAATTACTACTTGCTTCTAAAGGTTTTCTATAAAATATTTTTATCCGGATTGATCTACAAGAAATGTGGACAATTGGACTATGTACTGTTGCAGTATTGGTCATAGATTTTACTTACTGGCTTAAACAAATGGAGCAATCCAAAATGCAATGGAGTCCTCCCTCCAGGTTGCACGGGTCTACTACCCCTTATTGGAGAGACACTTCGGTTCGTTGATTGTTGCTAGTTACTCTCTAGACCTTCACCCATTTATCAAAAAGAGAGCTCAAAGATTACATGCTACTAATTGAGTGTGTCTTTATTATTTTTATTTTACTTTGATAACTAGTAATATATATATATATAGAGTACCATTATGACTGCGGAACTATGGGCTCTTAGAGATGACCTCATCCTAGGCAAAGATCTCGGTTTGGAAGCTATTGAAGTGGAACTAGATGCTAAAGTTATAGTTGATTGGGTAGGTGGCTTGAACTGTCCTAGTAATTATCATTCTTCTCTTGTGGCATATTGTCACAAGTGATTGAGCACTGTGTCAATGAAGTGAATTAATGTGCTGATGCTCTTGCTAGCTAGGCATGTATAAAGCATCCTTTATTGAGGATTTTGTTGTCTTCTCTGCTTTTGTATGACGCTATGGGCGTGTATTATTAGAGGCTTCGGCCCAACCTTATTTCCTTCAATTAATCTATGAACCCCCTTTTACCGGGGGAAAAAAAAAAGAAATCTATTTTGACAATTCAATAAAGTCTTATNCCCCAAACCTCTCCCTTGAGAGATAAATAAAACAATATTTTACAACATCCCATAATAATAGTAATAAGTGAAGAAAGTGGCTTAACCAGCAAATTAGAGTTCCAATTAGCCTTATTGTTAAAGTCTATTCTCATTGAATAAAAGATTTGTGGTTTAAACTACATATACACTAAAAACGAATTAATATTTTAGTCTAATGATAAAAAAAAAAAAATCATTATAATTTGAAAAATAAATAAATAAACCAGCAAACAAGCAACATTTTTCGGCAATATGGCACTTATAGGCTAACATTAAATCTATTCTAACATGTAAGGCATATCATCTTTTGACCATCCCTCTCAAACACTATTTTGACCACAGATGAGAGACAACCATGCTTGTAAGTTGTAGCGACCTTGAATTGATATATATTAGATAGAGTAAGGGACTCAATAAGTCCACGCATTCTTATAATGGCTTGACAATAGAAAATTAGGAAAGATAACAAAAGTGACAACCGAGGTACGACAAAAAATAAAAAATTTACTACCGTACACTATTGGTGTGATAGTCATTCCACAAATAAAATTTCTTATGAAATGTGGGGAATAAGGGCCGAGGTTCAAGTCTTTAGAAGAAAATTTGACTTACATATATATTTAGATTATACTAAAGTAAAATTTCTATCTTGTATAAAATAAGAAAAAGAGATTTAAGACTCAATAATGGATTTATAATTATGGCATACTTATCTGAAAGAATTTTCCTCGTTATCCTAGCTACTTCTTCTTCTTCTTCTTCATTTTGTTGTTGTTGTTGTTGTTGTTGTGTGTGTGTGGCTATTCTAATGTTCCTAATAGCATAACAAACATTCACTATTCAAACATTGTTTGATATTGATTTCTCTAATTTAAAATGCTAGCAAAAGATTTATAAAATTAGGGGTGTGGATAGTAGCTAAAAAGCTACAACCACATCCCTAAACCCCAAATCCAAGGTGTAGAACCAAGGAAAAGAAGATTGGGTATAAGGACAATACCTTATATTTTTGTGAAGAGAAGAATCAAGAGACTTTGATTTGTTTTGTGAGTGTTTGTTATGTGTAAAAATGTGTTTGTAAGAGAGAGGAAATGTGTAGAAAACGTCCAGGAAAAGAGCAGGACTCAGGAAAGTCTCCTCTTATAATCTGGAGGTGCCTGGGGCCTTTTAAAGCCCCGGCACGCTTTATGAGGTGGTGCACCTTGTAAGGCCGCCACCTGTGAGGCTACTTGGATAGGTGTTGGAAAATTTAGACCCCGATTGATAGAATTAACAAATTTTAAATCTAAATTGTTAATTAGATTTATTATGAATAAACTTGTTAAAACAAACAAACATCAATATCATGTCAACGAAAAAAAAATAAGACAAGATATGATGATCCAGAAAAACCAATGAAACAAACTAGTTTCACAGTAAAAAATCTGGGGGGAAACCTTCCCAAAAAGCAATCCACTATAATAAAGAAAAGTTTCAGATCTAGTACAAAACATTTGTCCTTAAACTTTACAATCCCCGTAGATGAACTTACAGTAGAAACCTTCTATCGCTTCAGAACCTCTGAACTCTTCAATATAAGAACGCCACCCTTTTTCATGCACGGATCCCAATACGTGACTAACTCCTTTGCACGAATCTCAGTACACGACTCTCACACCAACTTGAGGAAGAAGAATGTCAGCTGCAGAGTTCTTCACTTCATCAATAATGAAGATCAAGAAGCATATGGTTACAAAATCTTAAGGCGTAAAGACACAGTAGTTTCTTTCGAAGAGAATAAGGTATCAGTCACCTTTTGCATATGTTCTCCTTGAATTCTCTTATGTGACGGCCTCTAAAATAAGTCTTATATACATCTAAGGTTGTGAGAAAAGAAAGTCTACACATACATGTCAGCATGGGCCGAAAATCAAATCTGGAAATCTGAATTTTGTAAAACTTAATAATTCTCGTTCGATCGAGGAGGTGTCGAGCCTATCTGTTCTGAGCTATCGAGAGCTATCGAGGGGACAGAGAATTGCTCGATCGATCCACCAGCTGTCGAGAGGTGTCGAGATTGCAATAAGAAACAGCTGAAAAGCTCGATAGATAGCCTAACTGTTGAGAGGTGTCGAGCAGCTATCGAGCTTTAAAAAATCAGCACTTCTTCACTTGTTTCTTAGACATATTTGCATGGCTTCAATACTAGACTTGAAATCTTATTCCTTGAAATATTAAATACATCCTAGATCTACCCAAATACAAGTAAAGTGCATTTTGTCAAAAGATTAGCCAATTACATCAAATAGTGACATATGTTCCTAACAATGTGTTTGATCTTGAAACCCTGAAAATATCTTGACGTCCAGTTTCTAAAAAATTATGGAACTTGAAAATCCAATAGTCGGATCAAAAGTTATGGCTTTCGGAAGTTAGCTATGCATCGATCAGTGCGTTAACCCAGTTTTCCTGATATTTTGACCGTTCTAACTCCGATTTTGACCCATGAATAGTTTTTAGAATGAGAATTTGATAATCTTTGCAATGGCTTTTTTTCAACCCGTTCTAACGGGCAGATCAAAATTAGGATTTCAGGGGCCCGTCGGGAGTTAACTTCGGGTTAAATTTGGTCAAACTTGCCAAAAATTTCTGAAAAGCTCAGATTTGATGTAAAACTCTGAAAGGTACTGTTTTGAGAGGATTTTGAATTTGTTTGACTTTCGGTCAACCTAGGGTTGACGAAGAGCATTTTGGTCAGTTTAGCTAAAAAGGCACTTTAGGGCTTAAAGAGTTCCAATTCTATATCATTTTATGAAAATATTTTATTTTTTTAAATGAATTGGAATTTTTGGATGTATAGATTAAATGTTAATCTCATATTGATATGATCCACAAGTTCTTGTTAGAATCATTTGATCAATTCAGATTGTTTTGAAAATAAATTCTTTTTATGTTATCTGAGTTGATAAGTGAGTTCTACGCAACGGAAGACATCCTAAAAGCTAAGGCTTGGATCAATATGATTTCACCTGAACTGAAAGGTAAGGGTGTTAAGAAGAGGAATTATAATACCAAACAGTTAGACAAACTAGATGCCCCAGTAGTTGCCAAAAGGAAATTAAACTCAAAAGTATGACCAAAAGGAAAGTGTTTCTGTTTTGGTAAAGATAAGCATTGTCCATAATTATTTTCTAGATGGAAATTTGCATGTCTTACTTTTTAAAGAGAAAGTTTCCATCATTTGGTATTGTATGTTTTGGCACTTATGTCCAGATCTTATTAATCTAAATGATATTCAAGATTGATGAAAGATGGGCTTTTAGAACCATTATTTTGTTATATTCCTAGTCTATGAATTTTATTTAGAGGATAATATGATCTAGGGATCCTTTTTGTAAAGGAATAAAGTTCTAATTACTTCTTTAAGTTAGTACATACATAAAGGAGGAATAGGGCTCTTTTGAAGGTAAAATATTCTAGAAGAAAATGTCAGAATTTTGTTTGACAACTACTAAATACATTTAGAAATGAGATGGTTGTATTAGATATACCACAACACATTATTCTGTAGATAACTATTACACCGGTACAATATCGTAGTGGGAGGATTATCAATTACCAAATAAATTCATACTTTTGGAATAAACTTTTGAAGTCATTCCATAAAGATATGAATTCGATCCTTGCTCCTACATAAAGGCAATAGATGATATGAATATGGATTGCTGGATCAAGGTTATGTGAATAGAATTAGATTCTATTTAAAGTCTAGAGCTTGTAGAGATGCCTAATGTATGTTAATGACATTCTAATCATTTAGAATGATGTAGAGTTGTTGTCATTAATGAAGTTTTTGGTTGTCTAGTCCAATTTGATATAAAGTACTTGGAAAAGACTGGTCACATCCTAAGAATTAGACTTTGTTAAAATTCAGGAATTAGGATGTTGGGTCTATCTCAAACTGTTTAAATAGATTAGATTCTGGCCAAGTATAGCATGTAATACTTCAAGAAATGATTCTTTCTTTTTAAGTTTAAAGTTTCTTTATATAGGACTATAGTCTTAAGACATATAAAAGGAAGAGTATATTAAGACGATTCCTTATTCCATATCAATAGGAAGTCTTTATGCTATGCTATATACTAAGCTAAATGTCTATTTGCGATGGGCATGGTAAGCAAATATCAATTGAATCTAAGATCACTTAATTTAGTGGGAGTGAAACATATACTCAAATATCTCAGGAGAATGAGAGATTATATGCTTGTCCACAAAAGTGAGGATTTGATGGTTACTGGTTGTACAAATACTGACTTGTAGTTTAATTGTGATTCATGAAGTTGAACTATAAGATATGTGTTCATTCTAGGTGGTGAAGATACACATTAAGTATAAGTATTATCTCATTATAGAGATATGAGTACGTAAGATGTAGTAGTAGAAAAAATAATTCATGTAATAAATCTGGCTGAAACTTGTTTCTAAAACCTTGTCTTAGAGTGACTAAGAATTACTCTAAGGGGAATAAGTGTCGATATATGGTAAATTGTCTTTAAGAAGTGAGAGATTGTTGGGGCTTATGTCTAAAATATATAAAGCTGATGTTATGTTTTCTATTATTGATAATTTTTTTTTTTTTTGGAAAGTCAATAAAGCCTTATTGTTCCACCTACTAAAGTCTTCTAAAAAAAAAAAAAAAAAAACTCTACACTGACAATTCATGCATAAACATGCTGTCTTATATTATTATTTAGACAATGGTTATCAAAAAAAAAAAAATATATTAATTAGACAAGTATACGTGGTCTTATTTTATGCAATATATTCATAGGTACTCACAAAAGAGTAGAGAAAAGTCTATATATATATTGATTGGGCGTGTTATAGCAGTTCTCATAAGGCTTCTTCACTTATTATATATATCACATCCATTTCTAAAGAGGGAAAGCAAGAGATATACCAGCCAAACCCCTACTTAATTGCTTCTGAGGGTTCTAACAAGACAATATCTTTAACCAAATCTACACAAAATGTGGATAATTGGATTATCTATTGTAGCAGTTCTGGTCATATATTTTACTTACTGTCATAACAAATGGAGCAATCCAAGGTGCAATGGAGTCCTCCCTCCAGGTTCCATGGGTCTACCCCTTATTGGAGAGACCCTTCAGTTGATTGTTCCCAGTTACTCTCTAGACCTCCACCCATTTATCAAAAAGAGAGCTCAAAGGTTACATGCTACTGATTGTTTGTGCGTTATTATTATTATTATTATATTACTTTGATAACTAGTACTGTGTGTGTGTTTTTATGGTATATATAACATTTTCTATAAGTATATATTTATACATGAACACAATTTGATTACAAACTTGGTTGTACCTAATAGTTACAACTCCCATTAAACAAAATTATCATTGCTACATATTTTGAAAATCAAACTTTTGGATTGTATGTTATTTAAGTTTTTAACATATATGTCAAATTTCATATTAATCGGATGTTATTTACTATTCGATCCATAAACTTATTTTTTATGTATAATTTTAGATTATAGAGTATAAAAACTTGAAATTTCAACATTCGATTAGTGACATAGCTATATATTGATCTTTAATCTTCTAAAAATTTTGTAAAAATAAAGTATACAAAAAGAAAATGCAATCAATGGTAAATTTGTTAAAATGCACATTTAACAAAAAGACATTTAGTGGAATTTTAGTCATTAGTTACAACCAAGTTTTTATCCAAATCTTGTTATTTACGTATTTAATTTTTAATTTTAATTTTTTTTTGTTGATAAAATCTTTCTTTTCAAGGTCACATGCATCATGTCATCTCACTTTGATGCCAAAAATACAGTAATTAAAGATTTTAGATAAGACTAAAATTAAGTCAACACTGAAAGCGTTCTTAGTTTAGAATTAGTAAGAGTAAAATTAATCAGAGATAACATATCTTGGTCACTGAAATAAATGAGTCTTTATAGGGTCTGATGAGGCTGAATTGGTACAATGATCCCCCAAAAGCGGAGCCAGTATCTTTAGAAAAATCTTGGCTTTGAACATGTTGTAAACTGTTTTTTCCAATTTATTACATGGTGGTTTATAAGCCTATCAATTTGTATTATTCAAATAAGTCAAGAGTAGTGCTACAGTCACAAATTATTTTATAACATTTTATTTTAAATTTCACCATTAATATCACTTTTTCATTTACCAATAATCATTCACCACATCAGCAATTTGTAAAATTTTTTGTAAAATAACTTGTATCTCTAGCATTATTCATAAGTCAAATGGATCATTATTTTTTTTTTTTTTTTTTTTTGTGACTAAAACTGTATATAAATAGTCTCTTTAATTGCCACATAATGAGTTGGAGTCAAATTATTACCTTTATCGCAAAGTGTTTAGAGATTTAGGGTAGAAAAGATTCGAGTTACAGAGTTAGCAACATATTGTAACTATCTTTAAAAAAAAACTTTGGGAGCCCAAATTAAAATATCATAATTAATTTTTTTCTATATACTACATATTATATATATATATATATATATCGAAACACACATGTATATATATGAGCAAGATTTAGATACAGTATTTAGGTGTTGTTCCTTAGGTTTCCCTTTTAAGATTTTGTCGTGTAGATTTTTTCTCATAAGATAGAAGTGTATTTTTATACAATTACACTCAAACATATATATAGAGTTTTTAAGACCAATATGAAATTAAAATAGGATAAATGATAAATTTGGTCCCTATTCTCTGCACTAAATGTCAATTTTGTTCTTAACCTTTCAATTGTATAAATTTAGTCCCTATCACTTTTAGTGCCGTGTCAATTTAATTCATAATGTTATTCTTTAGATGAAAAAAATTGATGTGTCAAAGGGAATGGTAAAAAATTATTTTCCATGCTACATCAATTGTCAATTGTATTACCACATCATATTTAAATTTTTTTTTTTAATCTGCACACAATCAAATTCATCTCATAAATGGTTCTAAAATCCCACCTCTTTCTCTCTCTAGTTAGTAGTATAATCTCCATTCCATAGCTACCAAATGACAAATTATTGGTCTCTCTTAGTTATTAAGAAATTCAAAAGAGAGGCATGACATATACATCACAAGTCCGAGCAAAATATAAAGTAATACTCCGAGCAAGAAAAAGACATTTATATCACAAGGAAAAGAATATTGTAGTAAAAGTCTACGGCATTATTGCCTTTGAAGAAGTACAACTTTTTTCTGGTAACCAAAAAAAAGAAGTGCAACCTTTTTCTTTTTTTTTTGGGTTAAAAAAGTACAACCCTTTGGGACAGTCGTTTCGGTCCATCAAAATAAAATAAAATAAAGTCTGTCCTTAGTTGCATGAGGGTCCTCCCTCCTCTAAGCCCATTGGTCTTTCTTAATTGACCCTAGACTGTCCCATACTTTCTTCTTGGCCAATGGCCAAGAACAAAGGCTTTGGTTAAATCAGTGACTTTGGTTCCATTAACTCTAGGAGCAACAGGTGTATTCTGTGGCGCATGCGGTTCTTCTCCCATGATTGTTCTCTTTCCAATGTTGACCCTAGATTGCCATGTATTTTCCTTATGACTACTCTTAAGAACCATAATTGTCTCACTGACTTTGGTCTCGTATCTCTCTTTTTGGGCTAGAGGGTCCGAAAAGAGATAGAGAGAACAAACCTGCTACTGCCAGAATCCTTGTCGCCAGAGTCGCTATCTGCAACTTGATCTTGACCCAAGTGAAAGTGAGAGTGAGAGTGAGAGTGAGGGTGAGGGAGATGAATCTGATGAGACAAGAAGTTAGGGATTTCAGTTTTTCCCCAAATTTGATCTCAATGTGTGAATATTTTGTTTTGTTTAAGTTTAAGTTTTTTTTTTTTTTTTTTTTTTTAAATTTTTAATTTTGACATAATAGTGCAATTGGTAGTTGATATGGCATGGAAAATGACTTTTTACTATTCTATTTGACATATCAAATTTTTTCATCCAAATAATAACGGTATAGACTAAATTGACATGATAATAAAAATATTAAAAATTAAATTGACACAGTTGAAAAGTTAGAAATCAAATTGATATTTAGTGAAATTAACCCATTAAAATATAATGCATGTATATATTAAGTGCCATTTTAATGTAAGAGAACTCACAAAAAAGATGACATATTAATCGCATTTTCTTTTGCTTATATAAGCCAATCCCCCCCCCCCCCCACACACTTAACTTTTTGTTCAAAGTCAAAATTACAGGTATGAAAAAATAAATAATAAATGATAATTAAGTAGATACTAAATAAATCTTACCGAATTTTATGTTGATATATATATGTAACCATCCCAAAAGTTTTTTTGGTTATTAAAAAAAATGTATGAAGTGGAAAAAAAATATTGCATAAATTATTTGATGTCTTATTAGCTTTTTTATTTTTTATTTCTAGTACCACTACTTCTGAAAGATGAAAATATTCTTCTTCTTTTTCTCCATTGTCAAAGCTGTAGCTTTGTTAATTTCCCCTTTACCCCCTGCCTTCATTTTATTTTTATAGGTTGTGAAGCATATAAACATGGAAAGAGTAGAATTTTTTTTATTTATTTCTTTATATATATATATATATAATGAATTTTGACATATAAAAAAGATGATAGTGTATTTATTATAAGTAAGATAAAAAAAAATTAGAATAAGTCTTGTGACAACTTGTTGAACTAGTAGATTGTGAGAGGAGAAAAATAAAATTACTTTTAATGATGGGCTCATGTGAAACCACTTAAACCTTGCAATCTCAACAAGTTGTGTTTATAAAAAAGTTGGAAAAAAAAATAATATATCAATGAAAAATGCATAAAACAATACTCCCAAAAATAAGATTATAAATTTTTAATAATTTTTTTCCCTCTCTTAGATACGGACCAATATTTCGAACTAGTGTGGCAAGTCAGCCTGTAATAGTATCAACAAATCCTGAATTCAACAATTACATCCTTAAGCAAGAAGGAAGGTTAGTTGAAATATGGTACTTGGATACATTTGCCAAGTTTTTTGGGATGGAAGGCGAAAATAAGATGAGTGCACTTGGTGATGTCCACAAGTACATAAGAAGCATCGCATTGAATCACCTTGGTGCTGACGCCGTTAAGGAAAAGTTGCTTCCTCAAATGGAAGAATTTGTTAACAAAGCCCTACAGACATGGTCAAGTCAGCCTTCAGTTGATATGAGAAATGCTGCTTCCAAAGTAATTTTCAACTTTCCCTTGATATAGACAAATTTCCTTCATAATGTAGTGCACTTTGGATTATGACATATCTATGTTTCTTCCATATTGTAGATGCTTTTTGATTTCGGTGCGAAGATATTCTTTAGTTATGATGCTGAAAAAATATCACAGATGAAAATGAGCGAGAAGTTCACTAATCTCTTAGTAGGTTTCATGTCATTTCCCTTGAATATCCCTGGTACTACATACTATAAATGTTTAAAGGTAATCAAAATAACAAGAGATGATCAACTTTCCCAAATATTATTTGTTTGAAAAAATTAGTCTGATACTTTAATTTTAAATTTTACTTTTCATTTGCTAGGAGCAAAATGAAGCATTGAGCATGTTGAGGAAAATAGTAAAAGAGAAGATCATTTCAACTGAAAAAAGTTCAGAAGATTTGCTTGATCAAGCTGTAGATGACATGGATAAGAAGAAGTTCTTGTCAGAAGACTTTCTCGTCACAATGCTTTTTGCGCTCTTATTTGCTAGCTTTGAGTCTTCAGTAGCATTATCACTAACTATGAAGTTAATTGCAGAGCATCCTGCAGTTTTACAACAGTTGACGGTATGTAAATGTACAAGAACATTATTTTTAGCACACAATCTATGATGTAACTAACATTAATCATGTATCATTTATTAGGATGAGCATGAGGCAATTCTTAAGAGCAGAGAGAATCCAAACTCCTTACTCACATGGGATGAATATAAGTCGATGACTTTTACACTTCAAGTGGGTTCTACAATCTCTACATGTTCTAGTCTCTCTTGGAGGTGTTTGATGAATTCAATTAGCTTATTAAAAATAAAAATTTTGATGTGTTGATTTATAGGTAATCAATGAAGCTCTTAGGATGGCAAATGTTACTCCTGGGTTACTACGGAAAGCAATGAAAGACATTGAATTTGGTGGTACGTTATCAGATGCATATATTTGGTTCACTGTCATCATATTTATATCCAATTACAAGTGTAAATGATTGGCCAAGTGCATGCCTACAGGATATACAATTCCATCTGGTTGGACCATTATGCTTGCAAATTCTGCTCTTCAATTAAACCCAAACATATACAAGGATCCACTTGCTTTCAATCCTTGGCGTTGGAAGGTATGTGGTTACAACCTTATTAGAAGGAACAAATGATCCAACCAATGTTATTGCTGTTTATTCAGGGAAATCTCCTTGACAACATTTTTTATTTTATTTATTTATTTATTTTTATAAATGGAACCAGGATCTTGACCCATTGGTTGTATCTAAGAATTTCATGCCTTTTGGAGGAGGAATTAGACAATGTGCAGGGGCGGAGTATTCTAAAGCATTCATGGCTACATTCCTCCATGTTTTGGTCACTAAATATAGGTAATTTGCTCCGTTTTATGATTTAAATTGTGCTATTGCCGCCAAAAAAAAAAAAAAAAAAATTCTGCCAGGTTTGTCTTGGCATAAAAGAAACCTCTATTGAAGTTGATCTATTTAAAATTCAAAATAAATACAATAAATTTAAAGATTTTTTAAATAAATTTTTAGTTTAATAGTTGGAGGAAGAGATATTTAAACACTGGATATCTCTATTGGAAATACCAAAAAGTGTCAATTGAGTTACGAGGTTCTTGTCAAATTTAAAGATTTATTTAGTGTCACATTATTCAAAACAATTTCATACCATCTTAATTGTGATATGAATCTATAAATTTAAGTTGTGACTAATATGTAGTATTCCACCACACCGAACATGATCCTCTTTATATATTTCCATATTTATTATTTTTTTATAGGTGGACAAAGATCAAGGGAGGAACCATTGCTCGAAATCCTGTTTTGGGATTTACAGATGTCCTCCACATGAAATTCTCGGTGAAGAGTAATTAAATGACATTCCTATTTCATGCAAAATAATGGATACTTCTATATTGAAATAAGATATGATTTCATGAAAAAAAGAAAAAGAAAAAAAAAAGATATGATTTCACGAAAAATAATTGGACACTTATCCAAATGCAAGTACGTTTTTTCTTGTCTTAATGCATATGTATTTTAGGGATTTGATTGGGTCACTTCCAACAATACATCATTGACATTGTGTGAAACATTATTATATATTTGAGAGTGTGAAATAATAATTCCACCTTACTTTATGTAACGTCTGTCTCTCTAGAATGTGAAACAAAATCTACTGTTAGCGATTAATGTTTTTCATGTTCGAGGAAATATGTGCTAGTATTAAGTCATATCCTTTAGCCAAAAAAAAAATAATAATAAAGAAAGTAAAGGAAGTGAGAATTTTATTTATTTATTAACTTGTATTATAGCTAACTCTGCACAGTTGGTAAAGTCTTCGACCTAATTATAAAAAACAATCATAATAGAATGGATGCTATAGGTTCTGATCCCATCATCTATATAAAGAATATGAGGGGCATTTTCATCTTTTTTATTTTTTATACCTAATTATAAAGAACAACCTTAATAGAACGGATGTTATAGGTTCCGATCCCATCATCTATATAAAGAATGTGAGGTGCATTTTCATCTTCTTTTTTATTTTTTTAGAGTTTCAACTTATAGCGTCCACTCTTGATAATAGTTTTTTTATCATTAGTCCAAGATATCAATTAGTTTTTTGTGTAGGCGGGGATTAAATTCTAGATCTCTTATTCAACCATTAAAGACTTTAACAGTTGAGTTAACTACAATCCATATGTGCATTTTCATCCTTTTTTTTTTAGAAAGAAAATTATGCTTGCATTTTATTCAATGAACTGGAAAATCATGTGAAACATAATCAACAATGTCTGATGGAACAGACTCTAAAAAAGGAAAAGACAATTTTGCTCTCTGGGCTAAGACATGTGCAATAACATTTTCTTGCCGAACAATGCGAGAGAAAGAGAAACTCTGTAGGGAGCTAAAATGAGTTAAAGTATCTCTAGCTAAATGACCAAAAGATGAATAAAACATAGTGCCCATTTGTAAAGCTTTAATCTCAAGTTCTGAGACACTTTTAAAATATGTATGTTGCGTTTACTAGTTGATCAATCTTCGGCGTAAGAAAAGGATCTTTCAAGCATGCTTGGTTAAGGTCGGTGAAGTCCATACACACCCTCCATTTACCCTTTTTCTTCTTCACGACCACTATATTCACCAGCCATTCTAGGAAAAAGACCTCTCTTATCGCCCCCGCCTCTTTCAACCTTTTCACCTCCTGCTTAACAACCTCAACATGCTCTTTTGTCGACCTACTCGGCTTTTGCTTCTTGGGTGGATATGAAGGGTCCACATTAAGTCGAAGAGTTATGAACTCCGAATATANAAATAAATTTTTAGTTTAATAGTTGGAGGAAGAGATATTTAAACACTGGATATCTCTATTGGAAATACCAAAAAGTGTCAATTGAGTTACGAGGTTCTTGTCAAATTTAAAGATTTATTTAGTGTCACATTATTCAAAACAATTTCATACCATCTTAATTGTGATATGAATCTATAAATTTAAGTTGTGACTAATATGTAGTATTCCACCACACCGAACATGATCCTCTTTATATATTTCCATATTTATTATTTTTTTATAGGTGGACAAAGATCAAGGGAGGAACCATTGCTCGAAATCCTGTTTTGGGATTTACAGATGTCCTCCACATGAAATTCTCGGTGAAGAGTAATTAAATGACATTCCTATTTCATGCAAAATAATGGATACTTCTATATTGAAATAAGATATGATTTCATGAAAAAAAGAAAAAGAAAAAAAAAAGATATGATTTCACGAAAAATAATTGGACACTTATCCAAATGCAAGTACGTTTTTTCTTGTCTTAATGCATATGTATTTTAGGGATTTGATTGGGTCACTTCCAACAATACATCATTGACATTGTGTGAAACATTATTATATATTTGAGAGTGTGAAATAATAATTCCACCTTACTTTATGTAACGTCTGTCTCTCTAGAATGTGAAACAAAATCTACTGTTAGCGATTAATGTTTTTCATGTTCGAGGAAATATGTGCTAGTATTAAGTCATATCCTTTAGCCAAAAAAAAAATAATAATAAAGAAAGTAAAGGAAGTGAGAATTTTATTTATTTATTAACTTGTATTATAGCTAACTCTGCACAGTTGGTAAAGTCTTCGACCTAATTATAAAAAACAATCATAATAGAATGGATGCTATAGGTTCTGATCCCATCATCTATATAAAGAATATGAGGGGCATTTTCATCTTTTTTATTTTTTATACCTAATTATAAAGAACAACCTTAATAGAACGGATGTTATAGGTTCCGATCCCATCATCTATATAAAGAATGTGAGGTGCATTTTCATCTTCTTTTTTATTTTTTTAGAGTTTCAACTTATAGCGTCCACTCTTGATAATAGTTTTTTTATCATTAGTCCAAGATATCAATTAGTTTTTTGTGTAGGCGGGGATTAAATTCTAGATCTCTTATTCAACCATTAAAGACTTTAACAGTTGAGTTAACTACAATCCATATGTGCATTTTCATCCTTTTTTTTTTAGAAAGAAAATTATGCTTGCATTTTATTCAATGAACTGGAAAATCATGTGAAACATAATCAACAATGTCTGATGGAACAGACTCTAAAAAAGGAAAAGACAATTTTGCTCTCTGGGCTAAGACATGTGCAATAACATTTTCTTGCCGAACAATGCGAGAGAAAGAGAAACTCTGTAGGGAGCTAAAATGAGTTAAAGTATCTCTAGCTAAATGACCAAAAGATGAATAAAACATAGTGCCCATTTGTAAAGCTTTAATCTCAAGTTCTGAGACACTTTTAAAATATGTATGTTGCGTTTACTAGTTGATCAATCTTCGGCGTAAGAAAAGGATCTTTCAAGCATGCTTGGTTAAGGTCGGTGAAGTCCATACACACCCTCCATTTACCCTTTTTCTTCTTCACGACCACTATATTCACCAGCCATTCTAGGAAAAAGACCTCTCTTATCGCCCCCGCCTCTTTCAACCTTTTCACCTCCTGCTTAACAACCTCAACATGCTCTTTTGTCGACCTACTCGGCTTTTGCTTCTTGGGTGGATATGAAGGGTCCACATTAAGTCGAAGAGTTATGAACTCCGAATATACCTCGGGCACCTCATATGAACTCTAAGAAAAAACATCCAAATTTTGCACCAACAACAATAACATTTCTACCCTATCCTTGTTCGACATACTTGCTCCTATTTGAAAACTCTTACCCTCATCCAGTAATAAACTTACTTTGATCAACTCCTAGGCACAACTAGTCCCCTTTTCTCCTAAGGGCTCTTGTAATTGCTATAAAGGACCTTCCTTGGTAGACTCTTTTTGCTTTATCTCTCGGTTGATAGCTGCCACCAAGTACTACATGGCCACTTGTTGATTTCCCCTCATCGTTGCAATATCGTGCTCAGTGTGGAACTTGACTTTAACATGCAACGTGGATGGGATTGCTCCCATGGCATGAATTTACAACCAACCGAGAATGGCCGTATACATGGAAAATGAACTAACCACTATAAAAGTCACCATCACCTCCTTCCCTTCCATATTTACAAGGAATGAAATCTGCCCTTTAGGGACCACCATTCGACTATCGAATCCCACTAGAGGTGTGTCATACTTAGATAAATCTTCATTCTTCAAACCTAGCCCCTTAAACAAATCGAGATACATTACCTCGACTCCACTTCCTTGGTCCACCAATACCCTCTTCACTATGAAGCCGTTTATCCTGGTTGTAACCACCAACTCTCTCTCTCTCTCTCTCTCTCTCTCTCTCTCTCTCTCTCTCTCTCTCTCTCTCTCTCTCTCTTCTTCTTCTCTCTAGTATCCAACCCCATTATCTCATTGCTTTCTCTTATTTATAGCTTAAGTTTAGTGGGGGAATCATGATTACCTCTGATTCCACTCGTGTAGGTAGGGCTCAAATTGATTATTCTTGACAAGGATTATGCTTCATTGGGAATGGTGTCAAGGATGTTGAAACTAGCGCCAGCGTCCAAAAGATTGCTCGCTAGTGTGATTCCCCATGACATTCCCAAGCTGCTGAGGCATTTCTACCCATCACATGGATACCTACTGACGATCCTACACGTGGGTGGCATTTATGTGCCAAGCTTATGAATAGTGAGTTGGTCATGACACTAGGCTTAGGCCTGACAATATTTATGGTCCTATTTCAACCTGGGCCCAGTTAATATGTTATATTGTTAATAATTTCATACCCTAGCCTCAGCATTCACTCCTAAACAGTTTTGATTTCTCTTCGGAGGCTGATCTTACATGTGTGATTAACTTGTACTAGTAAAGATGCATACATGTCACTGCACTATATAGGGATAGATGCTATAACATATTATTGTTGTTAGGACATATGTGTTTTCATTTGTTAAGAACATATGTCACTTATTTATGTAAATTGGCTAATCCTTTGACAAAACGCACTCTACTTGTAATTGGGTAGTTCTAGGTATTTTTAATACTTCAAGAAACAATGTTTCAAGGTCAAGTGTTGAAGTCATTAAGTCTGTCCAAGAAAAAGTAAGCTGAAGTGCAATTTCATTAAAACTCGACACCTATTCGATAGCTACCTCGACACCTGCTATCTGTTGAGATTTAAAATTTCAGATTTTCTGATCTGATTTTCTTGGGATCAGTGAATATGTTTTTGGTCATTCTTTTCTCTAAACCCTAAACATATAAAAGGATTGTTTTAAGAGCCGTCAAGTGTGACACAAGTTGCAAACTCATTGAGCAATCTCTGTTCAAGCAAATTGCGATTAAAAGACGAAGTTCTTGACTTAGTTCATCTTCTCTGAAGAAGTTGCTGTGTATTTGCACCATAGGATTTTGTGACCAAGCATCTTCCTGATCTTCATCGTGTAGGATGAACTGAAGAACTTTGCAGCTAACCTTTCTTCCTTAAGTTGGTGTTCTGAAGTCGCGTATTGGGATCCGCGCATTGGTTAGTCACGTACTTGGGAGTTGTGCATCAAATGTGGGAACTGTCGCTACAGATTAAGTCCAATTGGGTATTGGGGTAAGGGTTCAACTGTAGGTTGGTAAGGTACTTGGGATTCCTTTACTTGTAACCGCTTGATTTGATAATAGTGGAGTTTCGGGAGTGGTGACCTGAAAATCACTTGGTAGGGTTTTTGCCGCGAGGTTTTTCCCTATTCGTAAACAAATCACTGTGTTATTTATTTTTCGCTGCATATTTAGTTATTTGGTGATTTGTTTGTGCTTCCACGCAATTGCATGATAAATTGATTAATTAATAACTTGGCTAATTAATTAATTGGTTTAATCACAATGGGTCATTTAGATTGTGGCCTATCAAGTGGATCAGAGCAGGCATACTCTGATTAGGTTTAATCTTTGCTGTGTTGATCCATTGAGCCTTGCTTGTCATGGATAGAGGACAGTCATTAATTATACCTCATTTATTTGATGGCACTAACTATGCATACCAGAAAGTACGCATGAGAGCTTTCTTGCATTCTTTAGATGAGAAGGTGTGGCAGGCTGTAGAGATTGGCTGGACCAAGCCAAAAGAAGAACCGGCCGATTGGGATGATGCAAAGATCAAGGCGGCTAACTTCAACAGCAGAGTGTTAAATGCCCTATTTAGCGCAGTCACCAATGAGGAGTTCAAAAAGATATCCTCAACTGAAACTGCTAAGGAGGCTTGGATCATCCTCCAGACAACCTATGAAGGAACAAAGGCTGTCAAAGATTCAAAACTGCAGAGGCTCACTACAAGCTTTGAAGAAATTAAGATGGAGGAGGATGAGTCGTTTGATGAGTTCTATGCCAAGCTAAAGGACATAGTAAACTCAGCCTTCAATCTTGGGGAAACCATCCCTGAAGCCAAGGTTGTAAGGAAGGTGCTCAGATCTCTACCTGAGAGATTCAATGCCAAGATTACGGCAATAGAAGAATCAAAGGACATTGAAAAAATTCCTTTGACTGAACTGGTTGGAAACTTGCAAACCTACGAGATAAGACTATCTAGGATTGGCAAAACTAGTAAAGGCAAGAGTATGGCCTTGAAGGCAAAGAGCAGTGATACAAATGAATCTTCTGATGATGAAGATTCTAAAATGAAATCCTACATTACAAGGCTATTTAAGAAGTTTATGAAGAACGCCAATGGGAGGAGCTTCGACAAGGGCCACAGACAATCCAGTTCTTCTCAGTTTAAGAACCAAGACAAAGGGAAGAAGGACACTAAGGATGGCAGTCAGTACACTGTTCTGGTTGGACCAAAGTGCTTCGGATGTCATGGATTTGGTCACATGAAGCATGAATGCCCAACATATCTCAAGAGCATTGGGAAGAGTAAGGCACTTGCTGCAACCTTGAGTGACACTGAGCCTGAAAATGATTCTGACAATGAGGATGACGGAATCTTAAATGTCTTTATTGCCACAATCAATCCTACTGAAGGGATTGTTGAAGAAGTGGATAAAGAAGAAGAATTGGTAGAGTCCAAATTTGAGAAGATGGATGATCAAGATGATATCCACTCAGCCTATGAGAAGCTTTACAAGCTCTCTGAGAAGCATGAGAAATTATATAGGTTGGCCACCAAGAAACTCAGTGATGTGGAACTTGATCGTGAAGAATTGTCCACAAAGGTTGATGAGGCGAATCAAACCATTGGAGCACTGAGATTTGAGAACAACTTTTTGGCTAAGAAGACCAAGAAGCTTGAAGCTGAGCTGTTTCAAGTTAGAGCTCAATTGGAGAGGACTTCAAGTACAAAGCTTGATGAGATGTTGAGCAATCAGAAAACTGTTTCGGATCAAACTGGCTTGGGGTATGGTCTTTCTTTCTCTAATACTACTTCTACTAGCAATATTGTTTTTGTTTCTCCTGCTAATAACACTGAAATTGAGAACACTGATGTCAAAATTGAATTAGCTAGTGAGAATTTAGACAAGAGTAAATCTATCTTAGGAGCACCCCCTAAACAAGATAAGAAAGATGCTAAAAACCCTAGCGCTAAGAAGGCTAACTCTCAAAAGCCTAAACAAAAGAAGCAGCATCTCTGTCATCATTGTGAAGCTGCCGGTCATACTCGACCAAATTGCTATAAGTGGCTAGCCACTCAACAGAGCAATGACATGATAGCATTTGGAAGCCAAAATCAGCTCCAATCCTCTCTTGCTCTTCTTGGAGATGTTCTTAAAGCCCTCATGTTTCTTTCTAACTTGAACGGTTTCAATTCTTCCCCCTCACCACCGGTTCAAGGATTCAATCAAAGGAAAGGTTCTTCCAAGGTGTGGAAGAAAAAGGACTCTAAGTGATTTCATCTCTTTCTTTTCCCTTCTTGCTTTTCTTGTTTGTTGCATTGCTTGTGTGTGTTGCATTTTTGTTGAGTCAGTCTAGTTTTATGCTTTGCTTTGTTTAACATGTTTTGTATGTTTAATTTCAGTTTTTTTTTTTTTAATAAAAAAAATTGAAAAATCAGAAAAATACAAAAACAACGTGGGTTTTGTGTACTTTGGTACTTGTGTACCTTGGATGGCCATTAAAATAAAGTTTCTAAACTTTGTATCTCTTATAACTTAGATGAGCATCTCTATACACAACTAAACAAGTGAGCTTTGTGGCTCTTGTTTGTGATGAGTAAGATTAAATTATCTCTTAAAGCTTAACACTCATATCACTCTTTTTGACGGGTAGGACTAGAAAATCCTAAGAGAAAGGCATAAATAACTATCTCACCACTGTTGCTTGCCAATCATAAAAGACACATGTATGCTTCGGCATAGCAAAAGTGCAGTGGCAAAAACATTCGTATGCTTCGGCATAGCAAAAGTGCGATGTCAAATACTTAACATCTTAAGTATCTCTTCTCTCTCTTTTATATGCCCATGTATGGTATGCTAAAATAAAAGAAAATATGCAAAGAAAATAAAAAGCAAAAAGATTAAAAAAAAAACTACTTTAAATATGGTTGCAAGCGTGTATTCTAGGAGATGTGGGAGTTATAGGATGTACCTCGAAGATGATAGTCTCCATCAAACAGTTATGATTGTGTGTGAGTTAAAGTTATTTTCGCATATCTCAAATCGTCATAACATATATACACATATGCAATCTTGCAGTGTTTTTCACACACAACAAGCAATATTCTTTACTACTCTTGATACATGTGCAGGTACAATGTGATTTGGTCATCACAAGTGTTTACATGTGCTAATGTATGCTCACTAAACTGTCTTAACTTGTTTTTGAAAAATAAAATTAGTTAGACTTGTTTAGTGTTTGTGTGTGTGTGTGTTTTTGAGGATCCATGTGCTTAAATTCTTGTTGAGAGATGATTTTGAGAGCTTTATATGTTGAATGGTTCATTGGTTGAGGTGTATGTTGGATTGCATTAATGTCTGTGTTTTTTTCTTCTTGAAAAACGGCTTTTAACTGCTTGCTCGACACCTCCTTGACACCTCCTCGATACCTGGTCATCTGTCGAGCTTCTCAAGCCTTTTTCTTATCGCAATCTCGACACCTCTTCGACACTTGATGGATTGATTGAGAAAGTTTTTGTCTCCTCAACACCTCGTCGACACCTTGTCGATCGATCGAGCTTCTGATCTTTGAAATTTGATCTTGCACCTCGATACCTCTCGACACCTCCATCTGTCAAAGGCCATTTCTCTCAATACCTCCTCGACAGCTTCCTCGATACCTCTCGACACCTCAACTGTTGAGATTTACCGAAGTGTCTATTTAAGGACTCTTCGCGATTCAGACTT
Source organism: Quercus suber (assembly GCF_002906115.3). NCBI lineage: Eukaryota > Viridiplantae > Streptophyta > Magnoliopsida > Fagales > Fagaceae > Quercus > Quercus suber. The sequence continues at coordinate 306,075 of NW_027070111.1, forward strand.
CATTCCCTCGATCTCTCTCGATCTGTCCATGGCTGTTCACCTCCTAAACACCCTTTTCTCACTCAAATCTTCAAACCCTCTTCCATTTTGGTCTTCCCTTGGTTTCAATCACTTGGTAAGTGCATTTTTCCCTTCCTTTTCATGCATTGCATGTTTTGAAACCTAGGTTTTGGGATTTTTTAAAATTTTTGGGGTTTTTCAAAATTAATGAGTTTTTATTGAAATTTTGGGTTGGGTTTTCACTTAGATACTTTCAAAATGACATACATTGCATTCCATGTGCATCAAAATCACATTTACATGCATTTAGATGTGTGCTTTATGCTGTGTGCTGGTAGGATTGGATTGGGCTGAGCCCATGATGCCTTTTTGCTTTGCATGTCACATGCTCATGCATTCTCATGCATACGTTCTTTTTGTTCATCATATTTGCTCTACTTGAAATGTGTTGGGACTTTTCTGATTGTCTCCCTCTCTATTTCTTTCTCATTCTTTTACGTTAGTAGTGTCTATGGCACCCAAATGTAAATCCACTCCTGCTCGGAACTCTCTGCGTTCTAGAGCTTCCTCTTCTTCTGACTCGGCTCCTCTTAACCTTTGGTTCTGTGATTGAGATGCCCACAAGGCATTTACGGAGAACTTTTCTCGATGAGGTGTTCATTTGGAACGCCAAGTCATTCTAGCGGACTTTGCCGACACTGACCTTCCCTCTGTCATTCACAGTAGGGGATGGGGGTCACTGTGTGACATCCCGGTCACTTGTCCCCTTGTGCTGATTTAGGAGTTTTACTCCAACATGCACGGGATAGATCGTTCAGCACCTCTCTTTTTCATTCGCATTCGAGGTATACGCATTCCTGTCACACCGTAGTTAGTTGCGGATGTGCTTAAGGTTCCTAGGATAGAGTTTCCTGACTATCCTTCTTGTGAGCGTCTGAAGACTGTGTCCAAAGATGAGCTCATCTCTGCCTTTTGTCAGTGTCCTGCTAATTGGGGTAAGCATCAGTACACATTATGTAGGCATTTTGCTAAAGGTCTTAGATTCCTAAACATGGTGATGACATTTATACTCCATCCTCTCTCTCACTACAACTCAATCACAGAGCCTCGTGCTTAATTTTTGTTATCTCTTCTTGAGCATCTCACTATAGATTTTACTTCTCACTTTACTCTTTCTATCATAGATGTTCATCTTGATTCAGCGTCCCGTGATAAGCTCATCTTTCCTTCCGCTATCACGAGGATCTTACGCCATTTTTCCATTCCCTTTCCTGTGTCCGACCACTTCACACACATATCTGCCATAGATGCTGCTACCGTAAAACGTAGTGAGACTCAGTTTAGGTCGCGACAGACGGATTTCACTCCTCCCTCCTGTTCGACTCCGTCCAGATCTGCTCCATCCAGATCAGCTCCATCTACATCCGCTCCTTCTTCCTCTACGGGCGATGTATCTCTAGGAGACATTATGGCGCAGTTGCAGCGCATGGACACTCGCCTTGATACACTCTCTGCTAAGTTATGTCAGGTGAATTTTCGTGTTGGTCGTATTGCACGACGGCAGGCGATTATGGGTGGTTTTGCTCTAGAGGCTACTCCTTCACCGCCTACTTCGGCAGCTTCAGATTCTGAGGATGATGATGATGATGATGATGATGGAGATGCTAGCTCTACTGATGAGATGTCTATATGACACTCTACCTTTTGTCACTCGTGACAAAAAGGGGAAGTAGTTTTAGGTTATGAAAGTAGTCATCTTAGGGGGAGAGTTAGTATAGGACATTTTGATAGGGGGAGTGTTGATATTCTTGAGGGATGTAGTGAGGTTTTTATGTATCTTTTCTTTTATATTCTTTATAGATACATTGATCTTGTATATGAGGTTCTTTGACCATTTTTACATACATTGTACTTATACTTCTTTATATATGTGGATGTATGTTTCTTTCACCTCTCTCTTCATGTGTTGTTTCTTCTCTATCTTTATACACATGTTCTTTATATTTGTATGCAATCTATTATTTCTGTTTCACACAAGATGCCTTGATGAGTTCTGTTTAAAGTGTTTCAGAAATACAGTTTGTCAAAGTCTACTTGCCATAAACTCTCTTCTTGCAAAGTTTTTCAAGAGTTTATGTTAGAATAGATTTTATTGTATTCAACAAGTGAATATGAGTTTAGTGATTTATGACTTCTCTCATATGTTCATTTGCTTGTTGTGGTTTTGTCTCGGATTGCCAAAGGGGGAGATTGTTAGGACATATGTGTTTTCATTTGTTAAGAACATATGTCACTTATTTATGTAAATTGGCTAATCCTTTGACAAAACACACTCTACTTGTAATTGGGTAGTTCTAGGTGTTTTTAATACTTCAAGAAACAAGGTTTCAAGGTCAAGTGTTGAAGTTATCAAGTTTGTCCAAGAAAAAGCAAGCTGAAGTGCAATTTCATTAAAACTCGACACTTGCTCGATAGCTATCTCGACACCTGCTATCTGTCGAGATATAAAATTTCAGATTTTCTGATCTAATTTTCTTAGGATCTGTGAATATGTTTTTGGTCCTTCTTTTCTTCAAACCCTAAACATATAAAAGGATTGTTTTAAGAGCCGTCAAGTATGACACAAGTTGCAAACTCATTGAGCAATCTCTGTTCAAGCAAATTGTGATCAAAAGATGAAGTTCTTGACCTAGTTCATCTTCTCTGAAGAAGTTGCTGTATATTTGCACCAAAGGGTTTTGTGACCAAGCATCTTCCTGATCTTCATCGTATAGGATGAACTGAAGAATTTTGCAACCAACCTTTCTTCCTTAAGTTGGTGTTCTGAAGTCGCGTACTAGAATCCGCGCATTGGTTAGTCACGTACTTGGGAGCTGTGCATCAAATGTGGGAACTGTCGCTACAGATCAAGTCCAATTGGGTATTGGGGTAAGAGTTCAACTGTAGGTTGGTAAGGTACTTAGAATTCCTTTACTTGTAATCGCTTGATTTGATAATAGTGGAGTTTCGGGAGTGGTGACTTGAAAATCACCCAGTGGGGTTTTTGCCGCGAGGTTTTTCCCCATTAGTAAACAAATCACCGTGTCATTTATTTTTCGTTACATATTTAGTTATTTGGTGATTTGTTTGTGCTTCCATGCAATTGCATGATAAATTGATTAATTAATAACTTAGCTAATTAATTAATTGGTTTAATCACAAGAGATCATTCAGATTGTGGCCTATCCATTATATTAAACAATGAAGATGTCATATGAAACCATGCAGCTTTGTTTGTTTAATAAAAAATTTACCAATAGCAGCTATTGTTTGTGTCCACGCTTTGTATTCCCATCATTCTAGGCAGAAAAATAAAGCTATTTGGAAGATATATGAGGGATGAATCAAAGAAAGCTTTATTGTTATGGCAGAAGAATTTATGATTAGGATAGTCTCAATATGTTCAAAGGAGAGCAAAAAGGCTACCCCTTACTAGGCTCCAAGAATCCATTTAGATTGATCCGTTGGTTTGTTGCATTAATATTCTGATTCATGTGGTAATGGAAGTTGTGATCACTTGAGTTTACTTGGCTCTCTATGCAGATATTCTCCAGTGTAATGTAATATTACTTGCCTCTTGTTTTGCATCAACAATACAACACTAATTTTATCATGTGTTCTGAAGTTAAAAGCTACTACTTTAAATCTTATCTAGCATGCCCACCCTGACAAATTTATTTGGAAAATGTCCTTTCAATACATACATAGAAATCAGCATTGATCAACCCAAACAGGTCCAACCCTAGTCTCAACTGATGTGTGATTAATCTACCTTCATCACACAAAATCCTCAGGTTGCTTTTGTGATAGTTAATCATTCATGTATGAGATGTTGTAATGTTGTACACCGAGAAAGAAGGAAAACTTTTAGTGAAGGATCAAAATTTCCTTTCCTCATCCTTAATCATCACATGAGCATACACTTCCCAGTTCCCAGTTGCCTGTGTAGTGGTTTGTGAAGGAAGGAAATATAGTCATTCTCAGCTTATTCTGCAATCTTGTGCTTAATTCTTAGCTATCAGAATCTGTTGCAATAATTTGGCAATGGCTGTTAGAATACTGGTTGTGTCAGAAGCCCTTGCTCTCGGCCAGTCTCTACAAATAGTTGCCTGTACTCTGACAAGAGCATTCAACTCTTCAAACGCTCGTTGTTGGAGTAGGTTTAATACTTGTCTTTTACTCAACTCTATGTTCTCTGTGGGATTTTTATTTTTTTGAATGGTCAAATACATTTCAACATGCAGGTAAACACTCAAATTTAATATGTTTGAAGTACTTCAATATATAATCTAATTCATATTCTCAACAAGTGCAGCATTTTTCAATTATGCACTCCATTGGATAGAATTATTCTTGGTTTTCTTGCCCATTGTTTGAAACATGCCTAACAAATGGTTGTTAATTTCTATCTGGTCTTCATGTACTTGCTTGTGAAGCAAGATATAGACTTCAACCTTGCAGTAGAGTCAGCCAAAGACGTTGATTGAAAATTCCCATTAACATCCCAAGCTCTAGAGATGTACGTCCTTTTTCGGTTGTATAGAAATTCTGGAGTCTCAAAATTCTAGCATCAAATCTTGTTCGATCAGTTTCTGATCTTCTGATAATAATTTTATCGTTGGCAACTTCTCTCAGCTTTCATTACATATTGAGTAAGTCTAATAATATATCCTGAACTGTGTTGTACTTATTGTCTAATTTTTAGGCTTTTACTAAGACTGGGATGGAGTTGGTTTATGTCGTAGGATGAGAGACAATTTAAAACTTGTAGTCACATGTTATTGGTAAAAATATGTTGTTGTAGCCTAGACTAGTTAGTCAGAATAAGCTCAATTGAATTTGCTTTTATCCTAAACTAATATTCTGAGAGGCCAAATCATATGCATTTAGTACATAATTTGCATGGCTTGTATTGATTCATGGCCAAAAAAGAAAATTGAACTATGAGGCAAACATACAAAGTATGGAGAGGAAGGTCAGACACATGTTTGTACAAAATAAGTAGTCACAGACGAATGCTACTTTAAGTTTATTCTTCAGTACTCCAGACATAAAACCTAAAGACATCATTTTTTTTAAAAAAAAAATTTATTTTAAGATTATGAAACACGTTTGGAGCTTGTAGGGCAAGTTCATGTTACGTCGGAGATATCTTGATCTCTTACATCAATATTTCTCCTTTACAGAACCTACCAACTTATGACCAAACCTTGAATCATTTGTAGGAGACAGGGAAGTAAACTGATAGTATTTCTGCTGAGCTGTTACTCACCTGATGTTTGGGAAGTAAACTGTAATTTTCCCAAACATCAAAGATTGAATCAAACTAAAAATATTGCAAAGCCAACGCTGCCCTCAAAAACAGAAAACAATTTTTTTACACAAATGTGGACAACCCGTTTTATCACCATCCAGAATCATAATGACAATCAGAAGCCAACCTTCTCATACTTTTATCTTTTGGATGATAGACGTACTGGAAAAGTGACAAAACTTATGTACAATTTCTTAGATATAGTATAATAAAATTTTCAATTATATTCAAACATGTCTATATTGATCAATATCTACAACAAAAGTAGGCTATAGTGATGAAATCTAGTGAGGATAAACAATTTCGTCACTGACTATTAGCATTCGGTGAGGAAAAGAAGATTTCGTCACCAAACATTTAAAATGGGTGACGAAATCAATATTTCGTCACTATAGATGTTCAAATTGGTGATGAAATCAATATTTTGTCACTAAAGATGTTCCAATTGGTGACGAAATATTTATTTCCTCACTATAGGTCATAAAAAAAAAAAAAAAAAAAAGACACACAAATGTAAGGAGACGAAATATTTGCATCACCAAAGGCCTATCTTGGGTGATGAAATTCTATATTCATCACCCAATATTAAGATTTAGGTGTTCTCAGTGACAAAATAAATTTTTGTCACCTATTACTACAAATAATGAGGTTTCTTTTTATTTTTAAAAGAGTTAAACACGACAAGGGGGATCGAACCCATGAGCAAGGGTTATTCCACCTAAGACCTAACTAGCAGATTGTTGCATAGTGTGTTCTATTTATATGAATTTAAATTTTTATTCTAAAACTAGTAGATATTTCAAGTGTAAATAATAATAATAATAATAAATAAAAAGAAAAAGAAAAAAGAGAGACTAAATTCCCCCAAAACCTAAAAAATAACCAAAATATCTTTGAAACCTAAGAATTGATCAAAATTAGAAATGTCCAATGGGTGGGTTTGGGTGAGCATAATTGAGTTGGGTATATAAAAACTATTTACCTATTAAAACCTATTTAACTAATTGCTTCTAACCCAAACCCAACCCAACCAAATTATAATGGGTAAACTCCAACCCACCTAATTACCCCAATATCAAAATTACCAAAATGCCCATAAAGTGAAAATGACCAAAGTACTCTAAAATTTTAAAAAATGATCAAAATACTCCAAAAACCTAAAAATTACCAAAATAACCCCAAAACCTACGAAATGACAAAAATACTCCAGAAACCCAAAAAATGACCAAAATACCCCCCGAAACCCAAGAAATGATCAAAATACCCCTAAAACATAAAAATTACCAAAATACCTCCAAAACCTAAAAAATGACCAAAATACTTCTAAAATCAGAAAATGACCAAAATATCCCCCAAAACCCAAAAAATAACCAAAATACTCTCGAAATCTAAAAAAATGGCCAAAATAACCCCGAAACCTAAAAATGACCAAAATACCCCCATAAACATAAAAATGACCAAATTACCCCCTAAATCTAATAATTAACCAAAATACCCCATAAACCTAAAAAATTATTAAAATACCTTAAAAATGGGCTATTTTGGTCGTTTTATAGGTTTAGACCTATTTTGGTCATTTAAGAGGTTTCGGTGTATTTTTGGTAATTTTAGAGGTTTTGGGTAGTTTGTGGCCATTTTAGAGGTTTTGGGTTTATCTGGGTCATTTTAAAAGTTTACGGGTATTTTTGTCACTTTATAGGTTTGAGAGTATTTTGGTCATTTTCTAAGTTTCGGAAATATTTTGGTCATTTTTTGGGTTTTAGGGGTATTTTAGTAATATTTAAGTTTTGGGAGTATTTTGGTAATTTTTTGAGTTTCGAGAGTATTTTGGTAATTGGTTTTGGGGGTATTTTGGTCATTTTTTTTGGTTTCAAGGGTGTTTTGGTTATTTTTTGGGTTTCAGATGTATTATGGTCATTTTTGGGGGGGTTTTGGGGGTATTTTGGTCATTTTTTAGGTTTCAAAGGTATTTTGATAATTTTCAAGTTTCAGGAGTATTTTGGTCATGTTTTGGGTTTCGGAGGTATTTTGGTCATTTTTTAGGTTTTAGGAGGTATTTTGGTAATTTTAAGGTTTTGGAGTATTTTGGTCATTTTTTAGGTTTTAGGGGTATTTTGGTAATTTTTAGTAGTTTAAGGGGTATTTTGGTAATTTTTAATGGTTTTGGAGTATTTTAGAGTTTGGTGATTTGTAGAAATAATACTTAGATCATAATTGAGTCTAATAGGATACCCAATTAGAACCCAATAAACATTAATATTAATTGGGTGTGTGTGTAACTGTAATTAGTTTTAAATGTACACATGCTTATGTATGAGGTTACACACTAGTCGTACATATAATAGTAATGTAATGAGAAACTTGACGTAACTAATATCATGAAAATTGAGGAAAACCCATTTTAGCACATCAAAATATCCTAATTGAACTAATGACTTATGTTTAATTACTAAAGCTAACATTAATAGTACCACTTCAATTGATCAATCTTGTGCATAAATACGAGTTACATTAGGGGTGGCAATTCTTGTTCGCGTGTCGGGTTTGTGTCATGTCAACTTATGAATATCCGACTATATGGGTCAACACTAACCCGACATATTTATTAAATGAGTCAAAATTCCTTAACCCTGACACAACTCATTTATTAAATAGGTTAATCGTGTTGACCTGTTTATTAGATTTTATCAAAATGAATATATATATATATATATATATATATATAAACAAGCAAATATTTATTTTTANCCCAAAACAAAAAAAAAAAAGGGTTTCCCTCCTAGATTCAAGCAACGCTCTCGTGAATAGAAGTGCTAATTTAAGTTCACTACCTTATACTACAAAAAGCTATATATAGGTGTGTTACAACATAATTAAGGGCGGGAAAAATTTATGTACGATTCTTTAGGAATTGTAACTTAGTTCTCCCAATTAAATTTAACCACATGATTGTATTGACAAATGCAACACAAAACGTATCTTCTCCGAAGGACAATTAAAGTCAACTATGTGCATCATTAGCCAAAGAAATTATATAATTGAATTTAATTAGAAATTTATGATACATTTAAGGAGTTGTACTTTCATTTTGTCCCCAAAATATGCTTCTTCAAATGTAAGTTTCAGCAACAGAATTTACACTAAGCCTTGAGTAAGGAAACCTTACCTTTTTATTTTCCTTTTTTTCTTTTAGAGAGATTGATTCCCTTACTCGAACCCTTGACTTTTTGCTTTTGGCGGAAGCCACTTGCCATTGCATTGAGGCTCAACTTCTAAAAATGCATAAAAGAAGAAATTCTCTACCAATAAAATAAGAATATTGTCATATTTTGAAATTAAACCACTAGAAAGATAAGAATACATAAAACCGGAGCACCATTGCTTCAGCCATAACCATTGAAACCTTTGCTCAAGTATAGTAATTTACATGCCTTTTCTCTTAGCCAAATTTGTGTCCAAATACTTTCTCAAAAAAAAAAAAAAAAAAAAATTGTGTCCAAATATCGCCTAAGATGTTAGTCAATGAGATAAATTCCTACTTCTCAAGAAAAATCACTCTGACAATGGTCATCCTCACGCTAGATAAATTCCTACGTCTCAAGAAAAATAGACTAATACTTCTCAAGATGACACAAACTTTAAACTCCTGGATTTTCTATCTCATATCTTGATGCATCAAGTTTCCCAATTGCAAAAGCAGATGCTTCGGTTATCTTGCTTCCATTATTGTTATAGTGACTGCACTTTCAGTATGGCATCCAACTACAATTTTTGACACACCTGCATCATTGGAACTTCTTTCTATGAAGAAACCAGGCTGCTTAGGTTGAGGAAGTGGTACCCCCTCATTGCCCAGCATGAAACCACAGATGACATTGCTGGCCTATCTTGTGGAAGTTTCTGAACGCATAATAGACCCACTTGAATGCATCTTAGAAACTGAGGTTTAACATATGATTCCTTCAAACATGGATCCAGTAACTCCAAAGCTTTGTTTTCATTCCACAGCAGCCAAGCCTAAATGAATTACAATTTTGTATGGGCTTAATATGACACATGTAAGAGATGCATAATCTAAGCAAGAGAAAGAACAGTATGTTATTCAATAATTTGTACCTTCATCCCCCAAAAGGTGATGATCCGGATGGGAAAATCCCCTGTTCTTTTGGCAACTATCTAACATTAGTACACCAAGACCAAAGACATCTGATTTGACTGAAAATTTCCCATCAATTGCATACTCTGAAGACATGTATCCACTGTAAAATATCAAATTTTAGTACTTGGAAATGATGAAACACGTCCTAGGAAATTATTTATATAACTTACTATGTTCCAATTACTCGCTTTGTTTTTTCTTCCACTTGATCTCCTCCAAAAATTCTTGCTATACCGAAGTCTGAAATTTTGGGGTTAATTCACCATCAAGCAAAATGTTGCTGGTTTTAAGATCCCTATGAACAATTCTCAATCTGGAGTCTTGGTGGAGATAAAGAAGTCCCCTTGCAATTCCCATAACAATTTGAAAGCGCTTCTGCCAATCCAGTGACGCTCTTCCATTTTGATCTGCCATGCATTTTGCATAAAAAATAAATTAGGCTTGCTTGTTATAGAAATAAAACAGAGGCCTCTGTTTTATATTTAGTGTGTTACAAAAGGAAAATCAGATTTAGAGTCAGACCAAAAATAAAATAGTCCAAACTTTTGTTGGGCATATACTCATAGATTAGCATCCTTTCTTCTCTTTCAATGCAACAGCCCAGAATCCTGACCAGATTCCAATGTTGAAGTTCGGATATCTTAATAACTTCATTCTTAAAACTCTTCAACACCTTGCTGGAACTATTTGAGAGCCTCTTCACTGCTATTTCTTGTCCCAATAATAGCTCACCCTTCAAGTTTTGGTATGAAAATAATGAGTTCAAAGAGAAAGAGTATAATTTAGATTTCACACAATGAATAACTGAAGGGCCAAGATTAATTACCTTGTAAACAGGGCCAAAACCGCCCTCACCTATCTTATTTGTGCTGGAGAAGTTATTGGTTGACCTCAAAATGGTAGCAAAATCAAACAATGGCATCTCCATGACTGCATTGGTTATTTTTCCTATAAAATGAGAAAATTTCAGGATGCTGTACTGATGTAAAAGGATGAGTTTAATTTCCAAAGTATGTGTAGTAAACACCAAATAAAAATACAGAATGCATGGGATTAAGATTTGATCGAGCATAATCAGAAGAGATATTGAACAAGACAGCAAAGCAACTGTGATAAAGGGTTAATTATGCAAAGGAATTACAAGCCACTTTGTCATCAATATGTTTTTGTTTTTCCTGGACAATTTTAAAAAGGTGCATGAGTATGTATGCTCACCTCTTTTCTTTGTTCTATTCTTCCAACTGTGAAGCAGCATGCCAGACCAAGAACAAGCATCCCACAAGTTATTGATATGATTAATAGTCTCGTCTTCTTTGGACTGGAATCTCCCAATTTCTCTAGAACAGATGCAATGCCAATATTAAATTATGAAACTCAAGCCTTCTTTCTTTTTCATTGGACAATTTTTTATTTTGTTCTTTCAGGTGCATGTGTGGCACTCCACATTCATATGCAGGGGATACCTAACCGAATTAAAAAATTTCACTAGTTCCTAATTATTACATTTTGAGCCATCAAATGTATGATTTAAGGGTCAGGGATATAATTATCTGATCTAAACGAGACAGAAAACTAAAGCAGATTTGGGGCTGGTGTAATGAACTTTACATTTGAATAGAACTAAGGAAGTAATAGGATGAAGAGTTTTCACTTTTCACATACCTAGTTCTGAAGCTGCCTCTCTAAGATAAACATCTTGTTCCCCCTTTTCGTCGATGAATTCCCTTATGTCAATTAGATCATCAAACCGCATCAAACATCCAGTGCCTCCATTTCTAATATCTGAGTTAGCATAAGCCATACAAGAGCAGTTCTTTAAGCACTCTGCCTCACATTCTTTAAGGCTCATGCTTTCGTTCAACCTAAACTGGACCAAGTCTGGCAATTTCACTTCTTCAACTTTTCAGAAAACCCTTCTCCCTTCTCGCAAGCCAGTGGTATTCTTCTCCACCAGTCCAATTAAGCACTTCCCACTCTTTCTGATGTTTTGGAACAATCCCTTCAAACACTCACAAATTGGTCTTTTGCTTATTTTACAAATTCCATTAGCACCACACTGTGCATAAACATCACAGAGATCTATCGGTATAGAATACATTACACCCATTCGCCACTCCCTTCATTCAACAAAAGACGTTGGACTGAACCGACTCAGTCAAAGTAACACTTGTAACAACAGAATTATCAGTAGCCTCATACATGTAATACAATTCATCCTTGTTATACACAATACTGGGCTTAAAAACTGGGTTTATGTTCGTAACAGCACCACTAAATCGTTGTCCATTCCACAGACCAGTGCGAAACTTCTTCTCTGATCCCTTGCGAAAAACAAGTTGAGGCAACCCCAGATTGTCAAACGTGTAAGTAAATTCCCCCAGTAGCATTTTTCCAAGACGTCAAGAATCGGTTAAGACCAGTCCTAAAATTCCAACCCATCTTCATGCCAGGTAACTGCGTGTCTGGTGGGAAATCGAAACTTTGCCATATATAGCTTTCAGTATTAGTATTAGCCTTCTCTCTAACCACAAAGTTTCCAGACTCTAAAAGCTGTGCAATGGGCATTTCCGCTCCCGAAGAATTGGAGGACCAAACAGTGAGATTATTTTGGTCTGGGGGGGGGGGGTTGTGGTGGTGGGGGATGCTCCAGAAAGCTTCATTCAATATCAGAAATTTTACAAACCCCAGCCCCAACTGCATGCACAGCTACAACAGATTAACATAAGCTCGGACGAACAGACACAACAGCCAATTATCAGCTATCACAACACAACCAGTTCGGTACAAACCAACTGACAAATCCAAAGAAATTCACTTCAAGAACTGAGAAACTGAATTCACATCACAACAAAGGACATTTTAAGAAAAGAATTCTTGAAAGCCCCTTTAGATTGGACTTGAGCTTTAACTACTCATTTTTTACAGTCTGAGTAATGGAAACCTCAGTCTTAATATTCCCAACATGAACCCAAACATTCTTCTGAATACAAATATGGTACATAACTACTTACAAACTTAATTTACAAAGCACTGCTATGAAGTTGCTCCCCTTTAAGTTATGCAATCCCTAGTTGACTACATCCCAACAAGACTTAGGATTATTAACGGGGCAGCAGATCATTACTTAGATGATCTCTGCTTTTCAATTAGATTATGCAACAAAAACACACTAGGAGCCCCTATTGTAGTCCCATTGCAACAATCTGTCCCACGTAGACAAACTATTCTTGAACACAAGCCAACCAATAACCGCATGCTTGCACACAACTAAAGGAAACTAGACTATTTCCCAATATGGAGTTTCTTGCTTCTTCAATCTAACTGCATTCCAGTCTTCAGTAGAATCAAATTTTCTTGATTAGGATGGCAACCACAGAAGCTGAAGAACTTTACCACCAACTTCAACCAAGCATATCAGGCCTTGATGTACATTTTCAGATTTAGAAAAAAAAAAAAACTGTGAAATAGACTCTTTCAATTTCAAATGAAACCAAGAGAATCTTGTGATGGTGTGGGTGTGTTTTAGCAAGTGATGTTCATAACAGAATGGAATGGATTCCATAAGGAAAGTGGTATTATGTACTCAACCAGGGACAAACAAGGACGTGTGAGTAAAATTGGTACAAAAGCACATTTTAAGGAGGAGAGAAATTTGAGTAAAGCTTCAAAGCTATCACTGAATAAAAAATGGGATTAACAAATATTTAATATTGATAGAAGCTGAAAATGGGATTGAGATCAGATAGATAATGTTTAAGCAGCTGTGGTTTTTTCTCAACAGGGTTTCTTAATGTATGGGGTTAATTTTGCATTTCAGAGAACTCAAATGGCCTATTCATAAACCCATAAATATTCCAAACCTTTATTTTAGTTTTTTTTTTTTTTTGATGTGGTATTTTAGTTATTAAACATTAGGAGAACAAGGGTTTTAATCCCCCATTCTTCATTGTTGTAACTATCAAATAATAAGAATAAAAAACTTTATAGCTCTCTTATCTATCACACCACCTGGACTCGCAGCTCTATATCCTTGAAAAAGAGGAGCACACAACTACATGTTTGACCATATTAAATCTAAGAGCAATGCTGTAGACATAAATTTTTTTACAACATTTGAGTTTACAAACTTTTGTTGGTTTTTATTAGACTTACTACTGACATTACTTTTTTATTTTCCACCAACAATCTAACAGATCAGTTTAAAATTTTTTGCGTTTATAGGCTTTTTCTAGACGAAAATATGGGCCAAAGAGAAATTCCTCATTGTCAATTTGGCTACTCTCAACTCAAGTCTCAACAACTCAAAAAAGACAAAATAGATCTCTATATAACAAATTTCAGACCATTGAGGAGGTAGATTGTGATTTGTGTATTATATGTGAAAGTGATGTTACACGTGAAAACTGAAAAAAAAGTTGCTGGAGAGGAATCAGAGCCGCCACCTCACATCTCTGTCTCCTACACCTCCTAAAGGGCAAGTTTGGTCTTGAGTCTTGACTTACCTGCTCGGCTGCTCCCCTTTGTGTTTGTTGGGGTCAGCTTAACTTTCTCTTGGAAAAAAACTAAAAAAGAAAAAAAAAAGTTGACAAAGTGGGCTGTGCCATGGGGATAAAAATCTGTGCCTCTGCGGATAGTATATGCATATATTACTCTTTCTATGTAAAAGAGATGAACCATTTGAAAATCAATGGAAGCCTTTACCTATCTTTTTGTATACTCAATCTTGTCCACCTTCTTAAGAACCTCCAATACACTAGACACTATTACTCCAACCCAATCAATCAGAGACGGTGACACTTTAGCTTCAGCTCGTCGAAGATTTCAAATGGGATTCTTCAGCCCAGATAATTCAAAAAGCCGATACGTTGGGATATGGTACACCATATCTTCTGGGACAGTTGTTTGGGTAGCCAACAGAGACACTCCACTGAACGATCGCTCAGGAGTTTTGAAGGTCACTGATGGAGTTGTTATTCTTCTCAATAGCACAAATAGTACTGTTTGGTCATCTAATACATCAAGAATTGCAGAAAATCCAGTTTTACAGCTCTTAGATAACGGAAATCTTGTAGTGAAAGACAGCAATGTTGATGATACAGAGAACTTTTTGTGGCAGAGTTTTGATTATCCTTGTGACACATTACTACCGGAAATGAAACTCGGAAGGAACTTCGTAACTGGCTTAGACAGGTTCTTAACATCTTGGAAGAGCACGGATGACCCTACTCAAGGTGAATTTTCAATAAGGTTAGATCTTCGTGGGCTTCCACAATTGGTTATCGAGAAAGGAGACACAATAAAGGCTAGACTAGGGTCATGGAATGGCGTCGGTCTTACGGGATTTACTGGTTTACCACGTAATCCACTATATGTGTATGAATTCATGTTTGATGAGAATGAGGTCTATTACAAGTACAAACTCAATAATAGTTCATTTTTCACAAGATTCGTGGTAAATCCGTCTGGAATTGCACAACGGTTCACATGGCTGGATCGGACAAACCGTTGGGAGCTATTCTCAACAATGCCACCAGATCAGTGTGCAAATTATGCCTTCTGTGGGGCATATGCTAGCTGCAATATTGGTAACACTCCCGTATGTGCATGCTTGGAAGGATTCTTACCCAAGTCTCCAAAAGCTTGGGATTCAGTGGATTGGTCTGATGGGTGTGTTCGAAAGACTCCATTGAATTGCAGTGATGGTCGTGATGGAGATGGCTTCCTAAAGTACACGGGGTTGAAATTGCCTGATACGTCTTCTTCCTGGTTTGATAAGACTATGAGCCTCAAGGAATGTGAAGAATTGTGTTTGAAAAACTGCTCTTGCACAGCATATGGAAATTTAGATATCAGGGAGGGAGGTAGTGGTTGCTTGCTTTGGTTTGGTAACCTACTTGATATTAGAGTATTTGCAGATGGTGGAGAAGACCTCCACGTAAGATTGGCTGCTTCAGAACTAGGTACCATTTTAGCTTTACATTTTTTTTCTCATTTTGGTTTCACTTTTCAATTGGCCAAATATAGGCTAGCTGGAGTATTTGTTTTCAGACTTTTTTCTCCATGTTTTCTGGGGTGAAGGGGAGGAAGTTGGGGATTTGTAAATACTAAATATAAACAAAATTGGTAGACACTACAGAATATCTTTTAAATTTTTCTTGTTAAACTGCAACATATATATAAGCTAGACGATTTGAAATAAATGTTTTCAAAGTTTGCCTGTTAAACTGCAACATATCTATAAGCAAGACAATTTGAAATAAATGTTTTCAAGGGAGATGTTCAAGGTGCAAATCCTTCCTTTCCCAACTAAAGAATTATTTAAAAAAAATGTGAAAGTGAAGCATGCGGGACATATTGTTGTCAACATAGTAACGTCAATGAAACAAGGAAGTGGTGGCTTTGGTGCTGTTAAGCTCTGCTACTTTATCCACCTCATCATATGTACCTATTTCCCCATCTTTACAATTCTGAATAGTAAAGATGTGGCAGCAAAGGGCTTACCGTTGTAGGCTTATGCTGAGATAGATTCCCTTTCATTTCTTCAGTTGCATAATTTGAGGTGGAATACTCTAAGTCACCAGCTGTTTTGATCTTTCAGATCATGTTGTGAAAAAGAGGCGCTCCAGCAAGAAGAAACAAGTAGGAATCATGATTGGCTCTGCATTATTTGTCCTGGGAATGATAATACTTGGATTGGTATCATACATATGGAAGAGGAAACTCAGAAAACAAGGTTCATTTTATAAGATATGGACTCTAATAATTACTGATGCATGATAGAAGACTAGTAGGCTTGTAGCTAAGATTTTTTTTTTTAATAGAATTTGTTAGTTGAGAACAGAATAGGTAGTAGGCCGTAGGCGAATGCTTTTGATAAAATAACTGATGAATTTTTGTTCAAGTCCAACCATCTGCTATTATTTCAGCGATGACAAAAAGAAATTGTGGGAAGGAATGTGACAATGTGGGCGGGATGGAAGACTTTGAGTTACCAATATTTGATCTAACAGCTATTGCCAATGCGACTGATAACTTTTCAAGAGAAAACAAGTTGGGAGAAGGTGGCTTTGGATCTGTGTTCAAGGTAAGAACCTAAAAAATTTAGCTATAATTGTTTTCCAAAATATGCTGACTTTTCATCTTTTTCAGGGTACATTGCGGGAGGGGAAAGAGATAGCAGTAAAAAGGCTATCAAAAAATTCTGGACAAGGATTGAATGAGTTCAAAAATGAAGTTATTTTAATTGCAAAACTTCAGCACCGCAATCTTGTGAAGCTTCTTGGTTTTTGCATTGAAGAAAATGAAGAAATGTTAATCTATGAATACATGTCTAACAAAAGCTTGGATTCCTTTATTTTTGGTTTGAGCTTTTAAACCTGACTAAATCATTGACATTCATAATATTAGTCTTATCATCTTTCAATAATAAAATTGTTTGTTGAGAATCAACCGGATTTTTACTGACATAAATGTGAAATTGGCAGATCAAACAAAGAGTAAATTGTTGGATTGGCATAAGCGCATCAACATAATTACTGGGGTTGCTAGAGGGCTTCTTTATCTTCATCAAGACTCTAGATTGAGAATTATCCATAGAGATCTCAAAGCTAGCAATATCCTACTTGATAAAGACATGAATCCAAAAATATCAGACTTTGGACTAGCAAAATCATTTGGGGGAGATCAAGGTGATGCCAAGACCAATAGGATTATTGGAACATAGTATGTACACTTTTTTAACTCCTTTTGTTTGTTATATAAAGCTGTTTTTGGATTTCTTTTTCTTTGCAATAATATTTCTTAGTGGTTATATGTCTCCTGAGTACGCAGTACATGGGCAATACTCAATAAAATCTGATGTCTTTAGCTTTGGAGTTTTAATATTAGAGATATTGAGTGGGAAAAAGAACAGGGGATTTTGCCATCCAAAGCACTATCATAATCTTCTTGGACATGTAAGCATGAGAAACTATATTCTACTAATTTATGTTTTCAAACTAAACTTTTGATTAATAGTAACGCTCTTTTAAATGTGCTGGGCTAGTTGGATTGTAATGGACACACGAAACTATATTTCATGATTTGTTTCAGGCATGGAGACTCTGGATTGAAGATAGGCCGATTGAATTGATCGATGATTCAGTAGGTGACTTTACTCAGTCTGAAATGTTACGATGCATTCATGTGGGTCTGTTATGTGTGCAACAACGACCAGAAGACAGGCCAAACATGTCATCTGTGGTTCTAATGTTAAGCAGTGAGAGTTTATTGCCTAAACCGAGGCAACCAGGCTTCTATACAGATTTAACTGAAGCGGATTCTTCATGTAGCACACCTTTTTCAGCGAATGAAATGTCCTGTACATCGTTTGAGGCGAGGTAAAATATCATCACTAGAAAAAAGGGAAGAGGTTTCTTATGAAATTTATGTAAGAATGTGTTAAAAAATCTTTAGCTAAACAAACTGATTTCTAGCCATTCTTGGGATAAGTGTGTATTTTGGAGAATTATTGTCTTCTTCCTAATTGAGAAATGCAAATGCTAGCCTTCTTACCTTTTCTATTCGTAGAAGTTCACTTTAATCTCTAATTAATCCTAAATTTTGATCTCAAAAATATATTTCCAATCTTGGAAACTGATGCTATAATCCCAGCTATACCAAGAATTAGCAATGAATAATTGTAAACAAAATAACATCAAGGTAAAACTCTGTTTATTTATTTATAGGCTGATCATGGCCAATTGGTTCCAGCCAAACTCTACGATCGTCACAGCAAAAGGAATGTACCACCGGATTTACTTCATAGTGGCACCCTGGTCATCCCTAAGGACAATGCCGGAATTGGCTAGACAGGCTAACCAAAGCTACTTACACAGCATTAGACCTTACCTGTGTTTTTGTTCCATTACACCAAAAAAATCAAACAAATAAAATAAAATATAAAACTAAAAATGACAACGAAATGTCTTCTTATTTTATTTTATTTTTTCAAAATGCATTGAGCATCCAGAAAGTGTGAAAGATATGGTCAGACGAGATACCATCATACCAAAACAGTCCAGAATCTGAAAGGTTCTGAAAATGCCAAATAATTTCTATCCGTCTGCTCACTGTGTAAACATATGAGAAGGTTCGACGAAGATCCTGAGTTACTTCAAATAACAGCTTGCTCTTCAATAAACAATTATTTTGAGAAATTGTTTAATTTTCAAAAGAATAAATTATCTACAATAAAATTTAGAAAATAAATTATAGATTATACCATATTTCAAAATAATTATATATACTGACACACCTATGGCGTGATTCTACTCTACTAATTAAGTACTAGATGTATACAACTTGGTATGCTATATGTGTCCAAAGAGTTCCCTGAAGACAGACCAATAACGTCAACAGTGGTTTCTATGTTGGTGTTTGAGAGAGCAGTTCTGCTTCAACCTAAACAGCCTGGTTTCTTCATGGAAAGAAGCTCCTACAATGCAGATACAGCTTTAAGAAACGAAGTATCACATTGAGAAAATTTAATTGACTGTAACTATGCTAGAAGCTAGATAGACCAATAAACCATGGATCATATTGTATTCATGCCCGACCTGTTTGCAAGGCCAATTTAAAATTCCCAGAGTACGAGCGAAAAGCCGACCACTACTAGTGCTGCCTAAGACTAAAATCATGAAAATCCACCACCAATCTCAGACCCAGTCTATCATGGGAGATTGATCATTATCTGAATCCTTGGGAACATCATTATTTGCCATCCAAGGTGAAGGAGGTGATCAAAACTATCACAGGTTCATCCCAATGTACCTAGTATTTTCTTTTTTATTATCTTAGGTTTTTTTTTTTTTTTTTTTTTTTTTNACTTTTCAATTGGCCAAATATAGGCTAGCTGGAGTATTTGTTTTCAGACTTTTTTCTCCATGTTTTCTGGGGTGAAGGGGAGGAAGTTGGGGATTTGTAAATACTAAATATAAACAAAATTGGTAGACACTACAGAATATCTTTTAAATTTTTCTTGTTAAACTGCAACATATATATAAGCTAGACGATTTGAAATAAATGTTTTCAAAGTTTGCCTGTTAAACTGCAACATATCTATAAGCAAGACAATTTGAAATAAATGTTTTCAAGGGAGATGTTCAAGGTGCAAATCCTTCCTTTCCCAACTAAAGAATTATTTAAAAAAAATGTGAAAGTGAAGCATGCGGGACATATTGTTGTCAACATAGTAACGTCAATGAAACAAGGAAGTGGTGGCTTTGGTGCTGTTAAGCTCTGCTACTTTATCCACCTCATCATATGTACCTATTTCCCCATCTTTACAATTCTGAATAGTAAAGATGTGGCAGCAAAGGGCTTACCGTTGTAGGCTTATGCTGAGATAGATTCCCTTTCATTTCTTCAGTTGCATAATTTGAGGTGGAATACTCTAAGTCACCAGCTGTTTTGATCTTTCAGATCATGTTGTGAAAAAGAGGCGCTCCAGCAAGAAGAAACAAGTAGGAATCATGATTGGCTCTGCATTATTTGTCCTGGGAATGATAATACTTGGATTGGTATCATACATATGGAAGAGGAAACTCAGAAAACAAGGTTCATTTTATAAGATATGGACTCTAATAATTACTGATGCATGATAGAAGACTAGTAGGCTTGTAGCTAAGATTTTTTTTTTTAATAGAATTTGTTAGTTGAGAACAGAATAGGTAGTAGGCCGTAGGCGAATGCTTTTGATAAAATAACTGATGAATTTTTGTTCAAGTCCAACCATCTGCTATTATTTCAGCGATGACAAAAAGAAATTGTGGGAAGGAATGTGACAATGTGGGCGGGATGGAAGACTTTGAGTTACCAATATTTGATCTAACAGCTATTGCCAATGCGACTGATAACTTTTCAAGAGAAAACAAGTTGGGAGAAGGTGGCTTTGGATCTGTGTTCAAGGTAAGAACCTAAAAAATTTAGCTATAATTGTTTTCCAAAATATGCTGACTTTTCATCTTTTTCAGGGTACATTGCGGGAGGGGAAAGAGATAGCAGTAAAAAGGCTATCAAAAAATTCTGGACAAGGATTGAATGAGTTCAAAAATGAAGTTATTTTAATTGCAAAACTTCAGCACCGCAATCTTGTGAAGCTTCTTGGTTTTTGCATTGAAGAAAATGAAGAAATGTTAATCTATGAATACATGTCTAACAAAAGCTTGGATTCCTTTATTTTTGGTTTGAGCTTTTAAACCTGACTAAATCATTGACATTCATAATATTAGTCTTATCATCTTTCAATAATAAAATTGTTTGTTGAGAATCAACCGGATTTTTACTGACATAAATGTGAAATTGGCAGATCAAACAAAGAGTAAATTGTTGGATTGGCATAAGCGCATCAACATAATTACTGGGGTTGCTAGAGGGCTTCTTTATCTTCATCAAGACTCTAGATTGAGAATTATCCATAGAGATCTCAAAGCTAGCAATATCCTACTTGATAAAGACATGAATCCAAAAATATCAGACTTTGGACTAGCAAAATCATTTGGGGGAGATCAAGGTGATGCCAAGACCAATAGGATTATTGGAACATAGTATGTACACTTTTTTAACTCCTTTTGTTTGTTATATAAAGCTGTTTTTGGATTTCTTTTTCTTTGCAATAATATTTCTTAGTGGTTATATGTCTCCTGAGTACGCAGTACATGGGCAATACTCAATAAAATCTGATGTCTTTAGCTTTGGAGTTTTAATATTAGAGATATTGAGTGGGAAAAAGAACAGGGGATTTTGCCATCCAAAGCACTATCATAATCTTCTTGGACATGTAAGCATGAGAAACTATATTCTACTAATTTATGTTTTCAAACTAAACTTTTGATTAATAGTAACGCTCTTTTAAATGTGCTGGGCTAGTTGGATTGTAATGGACACACGAAACTATATTTCATGATTTGTTTCAGGCATGGAGACTCTGGATTGAAGATAGGCCGATTGAATTGATCGATGATTCAGTAGGTGACTTTACTCAGTCTGAAATGTTACGATGCATTCATGTGGGTCTGTTATGTGTGCAACAACGACCAGAAGACAGGCCAAACATGTCATCTGTGGTTCTAATGTTAAGCAGTGAGAGTTAATTGCCTAAACCGAGGCAACCAGGCTTCTATACAGATTTAACTGAAGCGGATTCTTCATGTAGCACGCCTTTTTCAGCGAATGAAATGTCCTGTACATCGTTTGAGGCGAGGTAAAATATCATCACTAGAAAAAAGGGAAGAGGTTTCTTATGAAATTTATGTAAGAATGTGTTAAAAAATCTTTAGCTAAACAAACTGATTTCTAGCCATTCTTGGGATAAGTGTGTATTTTGGAGAATTATTGTCTTCTTCCTAATTGAGAAATGCAAATGCTAGCCTTCTTACCTTTTCTATTCGTAGAAGTTCACTTTAATCTCTAATTAATCCTAAATTTTGATCTCAAAAATATATTTCCAATCTTGGAAACTGATGCTATAATCCCAGCTATACCAAGAATTAGCAATGAATAATTGTAAACAAAATAACATCAAGGTAAAACTCTGTTTATTTATTTATAGGCTGATCATGGCCAATTGGTTCCAGCCAAACTCTACGATCGTCACAGCAAAAGGAATGTACCACCGGATTTACTTCATAGTGGCACCCTGGTCATCCCTAAGGACAATGCCGGAATTGGCTAGACAGGCTAACCAAAGCTACTTACACAGCATTAGACCTTACCTGTGTTTTTGTTCCATTACACCAAAAAAATCAAACAAATAAAATAAAATATAAAACTAAAAATGACAACGAAATGTCTTCTTATTTTATTTTATTTTTTCAAAATGCATTGAGCATCCAGAAAGTGTGAAAGATATGGTCAGACGAGATACCATCATACCAAAACAGTCCAGAATCTGAAAGGTTCTGAAAATGCCAAATAATTTCTATCCGTCTGCTCACTGTGTAAACATATGAGAAGGTTCGACGAAGATCCTGAGTTACTTCAAATAACAGCTTGCTCTTCAATAAACAATTATTTTGAGAAATTGTTTAATTTTCAAAAGAATAAATTATCTACAATAAAATTTAGAAAATAAATTATAGATTATACCATATTTCAAAATAATTATATATACTGACACACCTATGGCGTGATTCTACTCTACTAATTAAGTACTAGATGTATACAACTTGGTATGCTATATGTGTCCAAAGAGTTCCCTGAAGACAGACCAATAACGTCAACAGTGGTTTCTATGTTGGTGTTTGAGAGAGCAGTTCTGCTTCAACCTAAACAGCCTGGTTTCTTCATGGAAAGAAGCTCCTACAATGCAGATACAGCTTTAAGAAACGAAGTATCACATTGAGAAAATTTAATTGACTGTAACTATGCTAGAAGCTAGATAGACCAATAAACCATGGATCATATTGTATTCATGCCCGACCTGTTTGCAAGGCCAATTTAAAATTCCCAGAGTACGAGCGAAAAGCCGACCACTACTAGTGCTGCCTAAGACTAAAATCATGAAAATCCACCACCAATCTCAGACCCAGTCTATCATGGGAGATTGATCATTATCTGAATCCTTGGGAACATCATTATTTGCCATCCAAGGTGAAGGAGGTGATCAAAACTATCACAGGTTCATCCCAATGTACCTAGTATTTTCTTTTTTATTATCTTAGGTTTTTTTTTTTTTTTTTTTTTTTTTTTTTTTTTTTTTTTTTTTTTTTTTTTTTTTTTTTTTTTNGCCCCAAATTCTTCAAAGCCAAAATATCAGTTGTTCCATTCTCCAATTCCTCAACTATCAATTCCCTTATGCAAGAAACATGAACATTATACTCACCACACTCGGACACGTACGACCACACCTCAATTCCCGACATGCCTATTCAACGTCGATTGAAAAGAAACGGTTGGATGGGTAAATTTGCTTGAAAATACTCAAAATATTTCTCAAGACAATTATCAGTATTCTTCTTAGTGATCCAATTACTTTTGTCAGTCTTCTTGCTGATTTGGCTAATAATTAAATAGATAATGGTGGTATTGTATTTATATTTTATCAATTTTCATATGGGCATGTATTTCTAGATTAAGGTTATATTTGGTGCAATTCTAAGTAATATTATACAATCTAATAACTTTTTACTATATTCATATTTTGAGAATTTAACCTTTGGATTATAATGTCTTCTTTTATTCTCAATGTTTGCATAATTTTAATATGAGCAAAAATTAAAATTATAAAATGAATAGAATAAAGTCATACAAAATTTATGTGCGTCAATTTTGTATAGTCAATAATGTACATCCCCACGTATTAGTCCAACGGATTGAAATTAGCTTGATATGAATCTTATCAAACAAATCCACATGACCCTAAAAAGTCATACACAAACAGGCAATTAATGTGATGCATCATGCAAATAATGTGAATTTCATGAGAGACATGAAATTCACATCAGTAGTCTACTTTAAGAAAGAGTGTTTTTAGTACGGAAATTTCATAAAACCTCATACACACATCGACATGATGGGAATAGTGTTCCATTGTAGAGTCTTAAGCCATTATTCAATATACAATTTCTAATCATAAACAGAATAAATTAAAAAGTATAATCAAGCTATGTGGTCATTTGAACAAGATTTTGCCTCCGACAAAATTAGGAATAAAAATAAAATAAGCAAAGGCCAATACATATGAATGCAGTATTTCCCTATATATTTTCTACTTAATAATCGCAAATAATACTGATGATTCAGATTTGGTCTAACTATTTACAATAGCTATGTCAACAGGATAGCTCACGTTATTAATAAATGGACTTTAAATGTATGATGTAATCAATCTAAATTTCGCTTTGGTATAACTATTTACAATAGATATGTCAACAAGATAGCTCATGTCAATAGTAAATGGACTTTAAATGTATGATGTAATGGTCATCTTAATTCAAATAATTTCCTCCTTATGTGTTTTGTGAAAGAAAAAAAAATAGTAAGTAAATTGTGAGTACTTAAGATAACCATTATTTGAATTAAAATAGAACGAACCCTCTAGCTTTTGTTGGCTGTGCTACTGATATATGGCTTGTCCACGGGCTAGGCTAGCTGTTTAAGCCTATGACCCTACTAGTCACTAACCTGTGCAATGCACGGAAGAGTTAAACAAAAGTTTTAAATTTTCACTTTTGCTTAAAGTTATGATCACTTGAAAATAAAAGTTACAATTGAAAAAAGAAAAAAAAAAATTCTAATACCAATGATAAGTCCAACACCAATAATAATTTGGTATTTCTTTGATATCAGTAATAATTTGTTATACCTAAAATTCATGCTAAAAAAGACGCCATTAATATATATATATATATAATTATTCCCAATAGCCGGAAATCATACTCAATAGGAGCAATATTTTTTAAAAAAGTTTAAAGAAATTGATAACAAACCTGGAATAGCAGTATTATAAGTGTGCGGGTCGCATATGAGGCCAACGGGCTCAACCCCACTTGGGCTCACAACTAATTTGTTTGTTGGGCTGAATTTCCTACTGTGGGTAGTTCTACAACTAAGGACTCAATGAGATCACTTTTCTCCTTTTCGGCAACACAATCTTTCCTCCAACTCCTCTCGGACTCTCTGTTTCTCTTCTCTGTTACCCCTGTTCTCTTTTCTCCCCTTTTTGTGACCAACCCCTTCTTTCTTATCCTTCCCTCTTATTTATAGTGCTCAGCTCAGGCGTAGGTTATCAATGCCCTCATGTTTGTGCAACAGAGGGTCCAGTAGGATTTTCTCTAAGTGGGAGATTAGGTATGGGTGGCTTTGGGACTTGGTTCCCACCTTCGTCGGCAGCTCGGCAGGGTTGGTGCGTGCTTAGTGCTACGGAGGGTCCAATTAGGGGGTGAGATGGGTGGCTTTGGGACTTGGTTCCCACCTTCGTCGGCAGCTCGGCAGGGTTGGTGCGTGCTTAGTGCTACGGAGGGTCCAATTAGGGGGATGGTAAGTGTGAGTCTCGGCCTGGGTGGCTTTGGGACTTGGTGCCCACTTCAGGTTAGAGCTAGGTAGTGGCGCTTGGAGGGCCTTCTTTGAGCCGAACAAAGTTGATGCGCTGTTTAATGATACCTCCGAACATGCTCGGTAAAAAATGTGCCGATCATAACTTAGCAGTGAAGCCCGGCACCCCCGAGCTGTGCTGGCGAGGGTTGGGCCGTAGGGTGAGTGAGGATTGGGCCCAAAGACCGCGTGTTTTGGTGCGGAGACTTGGGGCTGAGTAGGCCCAACAGTTCGGGCGCCGCACAATAAGTTATTAAAATATAAAGATAATAATGTAAATAATCTAATATAAAAAGATTGAAATTTTTTTTAACGAACCTGGAATAGCAGTATTATAAGTTATTAAAATATAAAGGAAATAATGTAAATAATCTAATATAAAAAGATTGAAGAAATTTTTAACAAACCTGGAATAGCAGTATTATAAGTTATTAAAATGTAAAGGGAATAATGTAAATAATCTAATATCACTCAACCTATTTTATAATTTTAAAAAATCAATCAATAAGGACCGCGGAAGAGAAAGTGACATGAGGATGAGGATGAGGGTGGGAAATTAATTTCTTTTTCTTTTTTTTTTTGAGAAACGGGTGGGAAATTACTTGGGTAAAAAGAAGTTTTAAATTCCTAAATTTCATACGCCTAATCCGTATTTTCCTCTTTATACTAGTTGAAGGCCCGTGCGTTGCACAGATTTATGTTAAAACTTGTAGAATATATATAATTATTATAACCAAATAAGTAATTATTATAACGAAAGGAATAAATTGTATTAGTATAACAACCATCAAATATAAAATGATAGCACCTTAGTAAAAAAATTATCTTCTAACATACCAATTGTGCTATAATATCATTTATAGTTACATGTATCAAACTAAAATTGTTAACCATAATATCATTTAGACAAAGTAACATAAAATTGGCCACTTTTTAAAGATAGAACTATTCAAGGAATACAACTTTTGTTCTAATTAGAAAAAAATTGCAAAGTTCTACATCTAGATTACAAACCTTTCTTAGGATGCTTGAAGTCTTTTTTGACAAACCTGAAAAAAAAAAAAAAAAAATCAAGAAGAAAATTAAATAGAGTTAAAAAAAACATAGTACCATAAAGATTGCAAAATTGTATGTAAATTTAATAGTCTATGATTGGAATTTACTACAACAACTTACATATATATTGGACAACAAAATAATTAAATTGGATCAAATCATTAACATATGAATTAGATCAAACATAAGGAAATTACCCCCTCAAAAAAAGAAAAACATAAGGAAATTAGCTTA
Source organism: Quercus suber (assembly GCF_002906115.3). Taxonomy (NCBI): domain Eukaryota; kingdom Viridiplantae; phylum Streptophyta; class Magnoliopsida; order Fagales; family Fagaceae; genus Quercus; species Quercus suber. The sequence continues at coordinate 332,948 of NW_027070111.1, forward strand.
AACAAAAGTAAAATGTATTTAATTGATTATAATAAAAAATTAGAGTAAAAAATACATACCTACATGATTGTAGGTAGAAAAATGGAAGCCTAAATAAAAAAATATTTACAATAAGTTGGAGAAAGAAAAACTACACCAACTAAGAGTGTATATATATACATACTCCACCTAGAAAAGGGGTCCAAGTAAAAATCAAATACTCTAAACTCCTTGAAGTTACCTAATCAAGAAGTTTAGATTAATTACATATCAATTTTTATAAATTAGAGTCTGATTAATCTAATATTTATCTCTCTTTTTTTAAAGAGATAAACTACTTAATGATAAAAATAAATTAGAGTCCTAATAGTATAATATTCATTTTTAATTCTTTAAAAATCTAAAAATTTTATAAAATTTCTACAATTTGTTAAAGTCATGTGGCGAAACCACGGCGTCTAAGTTCAACTTTTATTATATATAATATGATTTATTATTGCTCCATCATATTTTTAATTCTCTCATCTTTATTTCTTTGTTATTTTTTTTTCTCTTATCTTGAATTGTTCTCATCCACACATTTAAATTATTTTTACTTTCCCAATACCTTGACTTTTCTTTCCCAATGGCTACACAATCAAATGTTCTATTCTTTATTCTCAGCCTCACAAATCTCTTCCTCTCCCTCCATCTCAGCCTCTTCATTCTCTTCCTAACAAATTAGTTTCAGTCACAGAAACAATAAATATTCAAGATTTTTCTTACATATTGCATCGTCATCATGCTCTTTTCTTTTTCTTTTTCTTTTTTTCAAAAGATTTTGCAGAAGCATTCATCTCAACGTTTTGACAAATCTCATGGTGGTTGAGGCTTCAACAATAATGATAAGGTGCTATGAGCCTATAAAATACTACTTCACAGGCTCTGGTAGAGGAAGGCAGGGAAGAGATGACAGAGCATCATGAAAGGCCGAAAGGCAGAGCATCGAGTTTTAGAAAACTTTTATTTTGTGGGTATGGTGGGTTTTCATTGAGGAATCTGTGGTCTTTAGATGCAATGCGATGCGATGCTTTGTTGTTGGTTTGCCGTGGGTCTGATCGAGGAGGAGCTGGTAGAGAAAAGCAGTGAAGAGATGGTAGAGGGGGGAATGGGCAGAATAACGTTAGAAATGATTTGTATATAGTTAGTTAGGCATAGCTTGAAACTATAAGGGAAACTAGACATCTCGAGTTTTAGAAAATCGAGATCCATTTACATAAATCTCGAGTTTCTAAAACTCGAGTTCCATGCAAAAAAAATTTTAGTTTTATCGCCCCTATAGTGGCGTTTTTAAGTCTTATAGTGACGTTTTAAAACCCTATAGCGGCGTTTTCCTGCAAAATTTTTTCATCAGTGTTCAATACCAGGTTCAGGGAGCCCTATAGTGGCGTTTTTATGCCCTATACTGACGTGTTAAAGTCCTATAGTAGCGTTTTTCTGCTAAATTTTTTTTTAACTCCATTTTTAAGCCCTATAGTGACGTTTTTGAGGCCTATAGCGGCGTTTTCGAAACTCGAGTTTTTAAAACTCGATTTTCACTTGGATTTTTTTTTTCAAATCAGGCCTCAAAAACTTGATTTTTATCTTGGAACTCGAGTTTTAGACACTCGAGATGCTAGTTTTCAAAATTCTTTTGCAACTTGACAACTAACTAAATTTTTTAATATTTATTGTTATTTAGAAAAAAAATTCGATGGTAGAGCATCGTGAAAGGCGAAAGGTAGAGAATCGGGTTTTAGAAAACTTTTATTATGTTTTTATTTTTTTATTTTTTAATTTTTTAATATTATGCTGATGTGAAAATTTGTAAAAATTTCAAAAGATTCGGTTTTATATGTATATATAAATTATACATGTATTGATTTTTTATCTAAAAAAAATACATGTATTGATTTATTCTTTAATAAAATGATTCTACCTTTACAGTAAAAAAAAAAAAAACAACTCTGGTGGCAAAGTGATGGCATAGAGGCCCAAAGGTCTTAAAACATTTTGTAAAGGGGCCTATAGGCCCAGAAAATTGTAGATTTACGCCGTCACTTGGAGTGGGCCCGAAAACTTTTTTTATTTTTGACAGAATAGAAACAAAACCCTAAAAGTATAAAGCCCTTTCCTATTCCCCTCACACTCACACTCACACTCACTGACTCACACACAACACAGCAATTCAAAAACCCTAAACCCTAAAACCAGATCAACTTCATCTCGCCGTTTCTATCGGGAAAAAAAAAAAAATGAATCCACCAACCCCCGACAGGCCATATCACATCTATCATCGCTCACAATCATGTCAGAAGATAGTTGTGTATCCACAGGGCTCTAATTTACGCGACGTCAGGGTCTTCGTGAATTGGAACACAGGGATAGTTACTGTGGAGGCTAAGATTGATTCGGAGATTTCGCACTTTCCTATGGAAATACGTCTTCCGCCAGGCTTTTACGACCAAAATTCCCTCGGATTCAATGTTTTTGGAAGTGAACAAATTGTAATTGACTTTCCGTTTGCTGGAAACGGTTCGTGGGTGCCTATTAGGCGATTGGTATATATTTATATTTTTTTTAAATTTTTCCTTCTTTATCTATATATGTATTTCCATTTTTTGTAATATTTTAGTTGATTACTAATCACTATTATATTATAATTTAATTCTCAGGCTTAATCTTAGTAGGTGCAATATCAGGGAGAATACCGCTGCTGATTTGGGTCATGACATTATCATCTGGGCATGGAGCAGAGCAGAAACAAAAACAAACAACTAATCTATATTTTTTTTTGTTTAGGTAAAAAAAAAAAAAAACACTTAGATTTCTAATATAATGTAGTGGTGCTTGATGACCCATTGGGGTTTTAAAATGTCTGCTTGTGTCTGCTATTCCATACATTTTGTTCTCCCGTGCGATTATGGTTGGACCAAAAAAGTCTATAATTTGATTTTGTTCAATCAAATTTTCCTAATAGATGTGCCTTGAATTCTGAGATTTTTTTTTTGGCTAGGAATTGAGACATAATTTCAATATACTTTTTTGCTCTCCAATGACAAGAATGTATGGCACTTAAATAATATAATAAATAAATGTTTGAAAGAAACTTTGTCTTCTATCGCATCCTGAATCTGAGCTAAATACAATACATCAAAGAAGGCATTTACATACTACGATTTTCTCAATCATGCACCTACCTGCCTCACAAAACCGGGTTCCTTGCACTACTCCACTCTTATCATTGAACACAGTCTCCAATGCGTTTTAGTGGGTTCTTGGGTTGAATTGGTGCCAAGGGTAAAAGAAAACAAAGGAAAATGAAAAAGACATTGCAGATGGCTCCAAAAAAATTGGGAAAATCACCGCAAATATCAGGAGATTCCAGCAAGTCAGATGGTGTGTTCTTCGGATTCTGGTGACCTTGTTGGTGCTGATGTTAGCACACCCCTCTCATTGGAACATAGCCACCAATGTGTGTTAGTAAGTTCTAGGGTTGGATCAGGACGCTTTAATACCAAGTTGAGTTGTAAATTATGAAAATGTTTCATTTATTTCAAATTGTTATCTTGGCAACATAATTATGTAATATGTATCAATCTGTCATTTTCTTAAGTTAGTTTACAATGGTGGAAAATGAAATTTGTCTTATTAGTGGAATAAAAATATACAAACAAACCATTTTGGAAGACTATGCAGCTTTACAGAGATAGATAGGTTTTATATACTATGCCTGTGAAACCCAAATTGGGATTCAGCTACTATACAATATGGGCACATTGAAATGGCATCCTGGATAAAATAGTTTTAGTATCTGATAAGTCAATATGAACATGTAATAATCAGCAGCATGTTGGTGTATAAATTTCTTTCTTTGACAGATATATAAAACTCAGGCACTGGAACTGGACTCTCCGTCCCTCATTTATGTGGGAAGGAGATGCTATTTGGTCCAATGATCACTGGTATTTTGTTATGTACATTAGAAAAATGACATTAATGTTTTGTGAACATGCCACAATATATGAACATATGTTATCCCTGTTTGTTTTTATTTTGTTATACACTGCTTTGCAATTCCTGCATGCACTGGGTACAAGTCTAACTTTTAACAGGCTTTAGTACCTTAATGAGTTTATGAGTTATGATGCTTTGCATTTTTTCTTTGACAGGGATATATATGTGACAGTGCATTTGATCCTCGTCGTTGGGTTGCTCCAGGACAGCGTTCTTTATGGCCTGTTCCCTGTAAATGTGGGGTGGATACTCCAGAAGTGCCTTTGGCTGCAAAATTCCATACTGAAGACCCAAAGTTATGATTGGAAATAGCTGTGATAAAGGTCATAGATGGATGAGTTTAAAAACCATGGCTGATTGTGTTGAAGCCCTCATAGGAGCCTACTATATTAGTGGTGGAATAATTGCTGCACTCCATCTGATGAAATGGCTTGGAATCGATGCTGAACTTGATCCCTCATTAGTTGTTTTAAGCAATTACTACTGCTTCTCTACGGTCCTATGTCCCAAAAGATAATGAGGTTGCAACCTAGAGTCAAAGCTTGGTTATGAATTTTCTGTTAAGGGTCTTTTACAGGAGGCCATAACACATGCATCCCAGCAAGAACTGGGAGTTGGCTATTGTTACCAGGTAGCAATGGACATTCTTAGCAGATTTGAATCACTTGGTTGAATTTTTCTCTTTCTGCCCCCCTTTTCTGTTAAGGGTCTTTTACAGGAGGCCATAACACATGCATCCCAGCAAGAACTGGGAGTTGGCTATTGTTACCAGGTAGCAATGGACATTCTTAGCAGATTTGAATCACTTGGTTGAATTTTTCTCTTTCTGCCCCCCTCACCCCCTCTTCCTTTTCCTAAAATATCCTTTTTAAATGTCTGTTGAAGAAGTCTTTGTAAATTTTGAAAATGACAAGAAATTGAACACACAATAAGCAAGAGCTCTATATAATCTCTCTTCTTAACTTCTTGAATTTTTTGACAGAGGCATGAATATCTTGGTGACTCGATGTTGGACCTGCTTATTACATAGCATCTCTATCAGAGCTACACAGATATTGATCCAGGCAAGTTGATTGACTTACGTTCAGCTTCAGTAAATAATGAAAGTTTCGCTCAAGCTGCTGTAAGACTAAACCTTCACCAGGATCTTCAACACTGCTCAGGGTTACTTCTATGTCAACTAACAGAATATGTGAAGTCTATTTCTGAATCTCATGCTGATGGATCACTCCAAGGCCCAAAAGGTCCTAAGGTTAGTTTTTATGCTCATTCCCCTTTTCTTTCTTCTTGATGTGAATTTTGACAGTTGCCATCTGTATCCATGATTCTTAGTCAATGTTTCTTAAATATTTGCAGTTGTGTAAGTCATTTGGCAGTGAGTTCTACATTGACTTGCTTCTTTGTGGTTTGGTTGCCATTATTTTTCTGTTTATGATTAGTTTGTTTATTTGTATGACCATCTTTTTGTTACAGGCTCTTGGAGATATGGTGGAAAGTATTGCAGGGGCAATACTACTTGACACCAAGCTTAATCTTAATGAAGTTTGGAGAATATATAAGCCCCTGTTATCTCCAATTGTGACCCCTGATAAGCTTGAACTGCATCCATTTCGAAAAATGAAAGAACTATGTGCTTCTCGTGGGTATTTTATAAAAGAAAAATTTATAAAGAAGGGAGATATTGTGCATGCCGAGCTTAGTTTACAGCTGAAAGGCGTCCTTTTGATTGGAGAGGGATATGAGGGGGAGAAAAAAATTGCAAGAGGGGAAGCAGCTTGTCACTTATTTAAAAAACTTGAGGTTTGTTGGTGCTTCTCTAAATGCCTGTGCTTCTTGTTTGTTTCATAAACCTTACTATGCAGATCACCATTTTAATTAAAGATTATTGGGCAGTTCAATTTTTTCTTAGAAATGTTAAGATTTTATTTAATATAAAGTTTTAGGGTACTCTCTTACATGCTTTATGCTTCTTTGCATTTATCAGTTTTTTGAATATACATATTTCTTACTTATTACAACAAAAAAAAAAAAAAAAAGTCTTAGGTTTACTTTATTAGCAATCTATCTTTTTATAGTTTTTTGCAGATACAATCATTGTTTTGAAACCCGAACCGGACTGTACGGTCCGACCGAAAAACCCTCGAACCGTTCATTTTTGCGGTTCTTTAAGCTTCAAGAACCGCTCTATTGGAAAAATGCAGAGACCCGTGAGAACCGCGGTCGAACCTCACGGTTCTCAGAACCGTGATCAGACCGCTTCTCACGGTTCTGAACCAAAAAAAAAAAAAAGAGAAAAAGAAGCTTTAAATTTTGCTCCCTTCAGAGTACATCACGCAGCTTCCTCTCTTCAAAAACTCTTCTCTTGCGCGAACCAAGCCTTAAATTCTGCCACTGCCATCTCCAACATCATAGCTTTAAGTTCAGGCTTTGTTCTCTGCCGGTAATGTGTGTGTGACAGGGTGAGAGTATGAGAGAAAGAGAGAGCTAGAGATGAAGAAAGAAAAATAAAAGGAGAGAGGAGTCAGAGGACACGCTTTTGGTTTCTGCATATGCAAACTTCTGTTTGTTTGAAAATTGTAAAAAAGAGGTTGACAAAGGAGGGAGAAAGAGGCGTCGGCAGTAGGGAAAAGCAAAAAAGAAAAGAAGACATTAATGTAGGGTTCGAAGTTTAGTGTGACCTTTGAAGAACCCAACATAGTTCCTGACCATTGGATTAAAAGCAACGGTCAAAATGGTTTACAGCTAAGCCCACTTGATAGTTGATTGGACTTTTTTTTTTTTTTAATTAGTGGGATTGGATTAGACTTCTTTGTTTTGGATTCTACTTGTACAAGTTGTACTTGGCCGGAATGGTTTACAGCTAAGCCTCCTTGATAGTTGGAATTTTGTAATTATACCTGCCAATATTTAATAGTTAAAATATATTAATGTGATAACTTTAAAAATATTGTTATATGAGAGAAGTGTTTTTTTTTTTTTTTTTTAAAAAGAGAAATGATATAAATTATAACTACAATATTTTCACAACAAATTTTAAGTGATAGTTTAAGTTTCACTGAAAATAAAATTAATCATTTTAAAGTAAATTTTAATTGAGATTTTTAATTTGTATATATTTATTTCATATTAATTAATTATTAAATTAAATATGACGTCATCACGGTTCGACCTCGGTTCAACCTCGGTTCAACCTCAAAAACCTTGAACCTCTCTTTTTTACGGTTCAATGAACGGTTCGGGTCTGAAAACCATGGATACAATCTCATTGTTGTCATAAATCACCCAATGTTTTTTTGTGTGGGAACAATTTTAAATCTAAAAAATGGACATTGCATTGGAAACTTTTTTTTTTTAAATTAAAAATATTATTATTTATATTCATTCTTTCCTTTCTGATGTCTTATTTAAGAAATAAAAGTAACCCAAAAAAAAACTTCTGAAACCTATGCAAAGAATGGTTTCTTCCATTCTCCAAATTAATTGTGATGACGGTTTAAAAGTTGTCTTCGGTGTCCTCTTATTTTCCTCCCACTCCCCTTTTGGCAGTTATTTAAGCAAGAATTACGTTAGAAGTAGATAGATAATTAGAATGAAAATTGAACTATTTATGAATGGTTATGGAATGGAACTTAAATGTCTTAAAAATAATTAATTTGGTGATAGAATTTATATTTTGAATGATTTCATGAGTTCAGACTGAAAAAGACATACACGAGTTTAGTTTCTTGTAAAGTTAGCCCAATGCTTCAGTAGTAAAGAATGGGGCTAAGTGTTGAGCGGTTTGGTCACAAGTAGATTTTGCTGATGTGCTGCACATCTGAGAATCTGTCAACTTTTTTCATTACCCAACATAGCTAATGTGATACTTTTAATTGCAACAGGAAAGAGGTATTGTATTCTCCTGAAGTGCTTCCAAAAAGAGAAAACTGGATGCTGTCCATATTGACGATTCAACTGCTTCATACATGGAAATTGATTTATGTGATCAATTAACTGATGAAAATTTTTCAGAGCTAGGGATCAATAAAAAGCGAAAATCAACTGAAGATCAATTGACTTCTGAGTCAACTAGTCTTTCTTCCCCAACCAATGATTGTTCTAACAAAGACTGCAGTCCTGACAGTGGCACCCCTGGTTTGCACCATCTATGCATTATTTTTCTTGTTTTGATACTGAGAGTGATGGATCCAAACAATGCCAGAGCATTATGTATTAAGATAGTCAATGTGTGTGGCATTCAGCTATTGCATTTTGATATTTGCTTTTTATTACGCTTTCCTTCCATACTCAAGCCTTCAAAAAAAAAAAAAAAAAAAACTGATGACTACTTAATGTTCGTAAATGATTGTGATTAGAATTAAAAAAAAAAAAAAAAAAACTGATGACTACTTAATGTTCGTAAATGATTGTGATTAGAATTGTTCACACAGCGCTGCTTTTGCTTATCTGGAACTTGCACATATTTTCTTTTAATATTTTTATTTAAATTACTAGAAAAGTTGATCAAATGACAATGGGTGCAAATTGAATTTTATTTCCATTTAACAATAAATATAAAAAAATTTAGATAGTTGTCACGTTTCAAAACAATGTTGAAAAGTAGCGTCTTGAGTGTCTAAAACTCGAGTTTTTAAGTCTCGAGTTTCGAAAAACGCCGCTATAGGAACTTAAAAATGTCACTATAGAGCTATAGGCTCACTGTATGATGCTTAGAAAAAAATTTTGCAGGAAAACGCCGCTATAGGGATATAAAATATCACTATAGAGCTTAAAAACGCCACTATAAGACTCATTGAACCTAGTAGCATGGGTACTTGCAAAAATTTTTTTGCAGAAAAACGCCGCTATAAGGCTTTAAACGTCATTATAGGACTTAAAAACGCCACTATAGAAGTGATCGCACCAAAAATTATTTTGCATAGAACTTGAGTTTTTAAAACTCGAGATTTGTGTGGCATTTTCACCAGCAAAACAGTTGCAAAGCGAGTCTTTGAGACTCGATTTTTAATATGGATCTCGAGTTTCTAAAACTCGAAATGCTATTTTTTTTCATTCTTAAACACGTTACCTAACTTACTATTTACTTTCCCCACACAGAGCCATTCTGCCCATTCCCTCGGTGCAAATTCAAATGTGTTGGCTATTTAATACTCAATGTTGTCCTACAATAACCACATCAATGTTGGATAAATTAGGTTTATAATATATAAACAATCACATTCTCTTTTACGTTTGATCATAGTAAAATTTCAGTGGATTTATAATCTGGTGATAGAATTAAATGAGCTTTATATATTTATTTGGAGACAAAGGGATCCTCACCCGAAATAGAGTCTAACCGCCAAGTAGGCTTAACACGTGCTGGATAAGCTCATAAAAATGCTATGTGTTGGACCCAGTGCAATCACCAGAACAGGGACCTCTCAAGTTCAGTTGTAAGTAAACAGCTGCAAATTTCTTGATAGAATATCTCTTCCACTCCCTCCCGAAGAGAATCATAAATTTAATTATCAAGGTAAATGTAAGATGTGATCTCAATAAGAAAATTTAATTTCTGGATATGTCATGGTTGACTTTATTTTTTTCAACCTTTTTGGCATCTTATTTATATTCTTGTTGTGCACTTATGACTTCTTTTTTCTGTTTTGTTTATAATTTTTAACTATGCATTTGTGGAGTTTGCTTCTTGTAATCTTTCATACTTGAATTTATCCTTTATTATGACTTTCTAAATCCTTAACAATAGGGGCTACCTGTTTATTGCCATATACATTAAAAAAAAAAGATGATGAATTATATTAATTAATACCTATGAAGTTAATAATAATAATAATAATAATAATAATAATAATAATAATAAAGTTTTTGACACTTGAATTATTGACAAAGGTATTAAAATAGATGAAGCTTCTCATAAATAATAAATAAATAAAAAGATGTGACTTAGCTCAAAAATAAAATAAATGATATATGTTGTAAGTATTAAAATAGGTGTAGCTTCCTAGTAAAAAAAAAAGGGTAGATGTGGCTCTCATGCCTCTACTCTCACGTGTTTGGTCAAAGAGGCGTGAGAGCCACAAAGGAAAAAATAAGCTTTTTTATCTCCTGGGAAAATCATAAGAAACAAAGCTTTTCAAAAGAGAAAAGAAAAAAAAGAAACAGAACAGTGAGTTACGAAGCAAAGAAGAAGAAGAAGAAGAAGAAGAAAGGGGTTAGGGCCGGTGAAGAAGAAGACGAAGAACAATGATATTTGGCCAAAATCCATCGGTATTTCAGTTTTAAGTTTTTTTTCTTCTTATCAGCCGATATCCTTTTTCCGGCCAAAACACACCGATATTCGGCCGATACGGCTTGAGTCGGCCAGATTTGAACCGCATCAGTGCGAGTCGGAGAATCCATGTGGCAGGACGCGGCCCAACGCGGCACGGACGCGCGGTCAGCGGCGTCCCTCACGCGTCATCGCGTCCTGTCGAGTTGGACGCGGGTGCGACTCCTCTGGAGCTGCGTCCGTGCATTCCAGATTATTACCACTATGGATATTTTGTGTGTGTGTGTGTGTGTAGTTATTGCTACAATCAACATGAAGAAAGGAGGACCTCAAACCACTCTTTTCAAACTATGTAAGAAAGTGCAATGTGGATAAATCAAGGTCAGCCTTGTTTGTTGTATAATAATTTAATGCTTATATAAATGTGGATTTACATTTATGGCTTCAAGAAAATTTGTTAATTCTTTTCAGTTTCTAACCTAATTGTTATCTTCCCCCTCAAATCTCCAATTGAATTTGGTGAAGGCTCTGGAATAAGAAATGGGTTTAACAGTTTTGTATAGAGGATAAGCTTGCACATTCCCTAATTCGACAGTGTGGAATGCATAGGAGATGCTAGAGCTGATAAGAAGAGTGCACTTGACTCCGCGGCACTTGCCATGCTCTATGAGCTTGAACGACAGGGAAAACTTGTCGTTGGTGGCTCCTAATTTGTGTCTATTGGTATCAAGTAGTGGTTCTTTAACTTAAAAAATGGGATGGTGTTATGTATTAATACATACTCATAATGAAGCTATGCTTTTTACATTCTCTCTTTTCTAATTGAAGGATTGTGTAATTCTAACCCAATGAATCCCTTGCCCATAATTTGGTAGAACCTAGGATTCCACTTTTGCAAGGTTGATGTTATTATACTGCAACATTACAAGAGATTGTAATTTGGTTTTATCATTAAATACTTGCATCAGTTTTCATATGTTTGTTAACTATTTGATTCATTTAAAAGTTAAAATAATAATGATTAATAAACAATAAGACAAGGAAATCTGAAACCCAAAACTTTATGTAGTCAGGTAGTTCTTGTAAGATTTGGAAAATAGAATTTCTAGGGTAAAAATGACAATGCTGGTGGTGATTAAACAGGGGTCTGTAACCAAGTTGCCAAAAAAACAGCAAGGATGTCTCTTAATTCTCTAGTCTTTTATTGTGATAAACACAGTCTACTTGAGGTCTTGGTGTCTGTGTGCAAGGCAGATTGCAGTTCCTTCTAGTTTCTCTTTTCAATAAAGATTGAAGTTAAAAAAAAAAAAAAAAAGCACTGTAAAAACTAAAAAAGAGTTATCATCTTTCACATGACTAAGGGTATTTACACAATAGTAGTAGGGTTTTAGTGTATACATAAGTTGGTAAATGGCTTTGATACCAGTTACAAGCACAAACACAAAGGAAAACTGAAGAAAAGTTGAAGTTCTATTACTCGTTGCTTTCTTATAAAAGTGTGTAAGCCTTAAAAATTGTCTTATAAGAAGACAAACTAAAAGATAACAATGAATTTCTAAGGACAACGTGTCTTTGCTTACAAAATGGTCAAGTTACAACCTATAGACGTGTTTTTCTAGTACAATAGATGCTAAAATGCAAAAGAATAAGACAAATGTTAACAAGTACTGTGCGGTGTTTGTTAAGGTTGGATTAATGTGTCTCATTTAACAAAAATAATTGAATAAATGAAAGAAAAAGACATAAAACTGGCTCCACAGTCTATTTTAATATATATATATATATATATATATTTTGATCTCTATGAAGCTGGCCTCACAGCCTATAAAACTGTAAAAAAAATGACAAAAAGCTGCTGTTAACGAGCACCTTATAATGCCCATTAACACAACCTAAAGAACAGTAATGATGACTATCTATTCTATTTTTAGTATTTACAATACTTCCATGTTCTCGCACTTGTTGATTACAAAAGTCAATTCACCAAAAACAATGTATGATTGAAAGTGTTGACAAACTTATGAGTAAACCACGTTAATCATTACCAATAATAAAAGGTTTTTGTTAACGGATATCTTTGTGCACTTGTTAAAGAGGCTTCAAAAGAGTCATACTTGCGTTTGGAAGTAAAATGCCTTTGAATTGAAAGTGGCTTTGACTTATTTATAAAAAGTCAATCAATTGCATTATATAATTTGCATAAGATAGCCGTTAATCGTACTCTAAATAAAATTGACAGTTGTCTTGATATGTATAGTAAATACTAAATACTAGTTGGTCTCTGAACTATGAACGCCTAATCATATCAACAATTTGTCACCTAAAAATAAATTATTGCAGCAATGCTTCGAACACAACTTATTTCATAACAAATTTCACATCAAAGGGGACACAGTGACACTCATAGATTCACCATTTTTTCCCCAACTAGTCAGAGTCTTACCACTTGGGTGAAATTTGTCATTAAAATTTTTGTGTGGTGTAGCATGATTGAAATGACTGTCCTTTCCTCTCAAAAAAGAGAAATGACTGTCCTTGATATCCTGAAAACGATGAATGCTACAATTAGACAATTATGTTGGCACTCCATACTCTAGGAACGACATTCAACTGTCATTTTGGGGGAAAAAAAATTGTAGTCGTACTGCACTATTTTCGTGATCATTATTCTCTGGATTTTGATGCTCTCTCTCTCTCTCTCTCTCTCTCTCTCTCTCTCTCTCTCTCTCTCTCTCTCTCTCACACACACACACACACACACACACACACACACACATTCTCTCTCTCTCTCTCTCTCTCTCTCTCTCTCTCTCACACACACACACACACACACACACACACACACACAAGTTGCTTCATATGTTTAAATCTTAGTACGTACCAGATGCCAACAGTGGAATCTGTTAAGATTCATGTAGACATGAGACACACATCAGTTATTGTACTTGGCTTATCCTTTTATGGGTCACAAAGATGTTTTAGGATGCAAAAATATCAACTCGTTACTCAGTCATTTTGAAGCAAATCTGCCTCAATAATTTACGAAAATTCATCTTGTGTAATAGGCATATAAGGTAGCCAGCCCCTCACAAGAGTCACAATAACATATGAGTCTCACAACATGTGTGGGACTGTCGTTAAGTTGCATCCTAACTAAATCTGCACTTTTTGTGATACAACTGAGATCTAATATCATCCTAAGAAATCCAGAGTGATGCCTTCTCCTAACTTTTAGTGGGGGGAGAAGTGTGATTTGAATTGCAGACGTAGGACACTACAAATGATGTTATTACTAATGAGCAATCACTTGAACCCCCATTTGATACCTTTGATTACAAGACCATCCAGTGCAAGATACATCACATGTAGAGTTTGTTGAACAGTTTGAAGCTAACACAGATTTGAAAACATCTTAACCATCTTAAATTCAAACCTGCTGTATCAAGGTACTGCCCCTTGTGATAAAGTAAGTGAGGACTTGAGACCTGAGGAGCATTGTGGTTTGAAGTTGAAAGAAGAAGAACAAGGAGTTTCAGAGTAATGGCTAGTTCTGTCCAACAGTAACTTGATGCTGAGGTCAAAACGGTGTAGTGAGACTTAAATAAAATTGAGTTTAAGTGAAATTGAAGAAACGTCACCGTTTCTAAGTAATAGGAACGATACCGTTTTGATCTTCTTCTATTCTGATGCTCAAGACTAGCTCTGTTCTCCATAGCTGCTCAAAGCTTGTCACAGAGATTGATAACAGAGCCCAGATGATAACCGTTGATAATTGTCCTCCCTTAAAATCCGAAAGGGGTTGCAAAGCTGTTAGGATTCAGTTATGATAGAACCTTTTAGAAGGTTTTAGATTGTATCTATTCATTTGTGCTATATAAGTAATGGTCAGTGTATTGTATTAGTCGAGCTTGTAAAAACACTTTTTCTGATTCATTGTTCAATATATTTCTCCCTTTTCTTCTTTTTCTCTTCACCATTGTTGTTCACCATTGTTGTCCATTGCAAGCTCAAATTTTCACATGGTATCAGAGCCATAGGTACATGGCTTCAACAACACCTACAGACTCTACCCAATCCACTCACACAACACCTGTTCTTCCAAAATCTACGCAAACAAATTCCATACAATCTCCATTACAGTTACTTTCCAACATGTCAAACCTCATGTCAATCAAGCTAGATTACACCAACTACATACCATGGAAGCACCAGTTGATCACTATACTGGAGGCTTATTCTCTGATTGAACACATTGATGGTACTGTACAAAAGGCACCTCCTTTTGTTCTCGATGCTACAGGAAATTCAACTTCAATTGTGAATCCTAATTTCCAAGCTTGGAAAATCAAGGATAAAGCTTTGCTTTCCTTGATAAATTCAACTCTTACTCCACAAGTTTTCTCACTTGTTGTTGGAGTTACAAGCTCAAGAGAGTTCTGGAACACTTTAGAACAGAGGTTCACCTCTACATCAAGAGAAAGCATCTTGAATCTTAAGCTTGAGCTTCAAAGTCTCAAGAAAGGTAGTGATTCAGTGAATACCTTTTTGCAAAGATCAAGATTGCTTATGATAAGCTACTTGCTGTAGCAGTTATTGTAGACAATGAAGAGTTGATTTGCATTGTGCTAAGAGGTCTTCCTAAAGAATTTGCTCACTTCTGCTTAGCAATTCAAACTAGGACTGAACCTATTACATATGAGCAACTTGCTATTGTGTTGCATAGTGAAAAACAAGCAATGTTGGATAACTCAGACTCATTTTCTCATTCACTAGCTATGTTTGCTTCTAATAGCAAATCTGGTAGCACCTCTCAGAATCAGTCTCAGGATCATAATTCTGGAAGAGGAAGGGGAAGAAATAACTATAATAGAGGAAGAGGAGGTGGTAGGTACAACCACAATGGTGTTCAACATCAGCATTTCTCCTCTCAACCACATCATAATTTTCAACCACATCATAATTTTGCTTAGAATTTCTCCCCTCAGAACTATCGGAATCAGAATTCTTTACAAAATTTCAAGGCTGATCGTCCATCATGTCAAATCTGTGGAAAATCAGGTCATCAAACCTTGGATTGTTATCTAGGATGAATTTTGCCTATCAAGGAAAGAATCCTCCTACTAAACTAGCTGCTATGGCAAGTGCATCTAATGCAGCCATCACCAATAGTCAAGATCCTTGGCTTGCAGACTCAGGTACTTCTGATCATCTCACTGCCAATCTCAATAACCTTGCAATCCAATCTTAATACAAAGGGCCTGAACAAGTTACTGTGGGAAGTGGACAAACTCTTCCAATCAATCATATAGGTAACACAACCCTTCCTACCAAAAATCACAATTTCATATTAAAAGATGTCCTTCATGTCGCTAGAATAGCAATGAATTTACTTTCTATTCACAAGTTTTGCCTTCACAATAATTGTTGTTGTCATTTTGATGCTCATGAACTTAAAATTCAGGATATTCCTATGGGGAGACTCCTCTACAAGGGCTTGAGTGAGAGTGGTGTTTATCCAATCTACTCTCAACATTTCCTCAAGCCTTCTGTCTTCAAATCTGCATCTCAATCACAGTCCACTCAGTTAGCACAAGCTTCTCCTTTACCTTCTGTTCTTCATATAAATAGACTTAATAAGTGGCTGTTATGGCATAATAGGCTAGGACATCCTAGTAATAAAGTGCTTAGTACAGCATTAGCTTCTGTTGATGTATCTTGCACCTCACCATATAGTGATTCTATCACCCATTGTAAACATTGTCTTCAAGGAAAAATGCATCAACTTCCTTTTAATAAATCTGAATTTCAAGCTACTAAGCCCCTTGAATTAGTCCATTTTAATTCCTTGCCATCCTTTTTTGCATCTAGGAATACAAACGAGGGATGTTCACTTGTACCATCAACATTGAAAAAGACTGTGTAAATAGAAATAGTCGAAGTTGGCTCGGATATTGACCAGCAGATTGAATCCAAAAGGCTGGTTGGGGTAATTGGATGTATTAGGGTTTGATAGGTCTATAATAACAACAGAATTCATAATTAGATGACTTCACATCAATACTTGTAAATCCATTGATAGAGTGTTCCATATTAAGACAAATCAAACCCCCCCTCCCCTTTCCCCAACCACCAATTGCTTAGACAGACACATAGAAAGAATACATTCAAGATTCACTACAAAGATTTCCAGCATTTCTGCCCTTGAGTGAAGTAAAGAAATCATGCAAAGATAAATCACCCTTCATGTTTCTTCTAAATACTCATAAGTCAATACATCAGATAGCTAAGATAATCTAATCAAGTTTTACCAATCATTATTAAATTTCCCAGTATACTCTTTCACCATTATGGAAGTGAAAAACATAAATGGCAGGATAATGCTAGCCAGATAGCTTCAGTATCTCACAATTTAGGGCTTGTTGTCTGTCCACTTAAAATTTATTGCTGAGACAATACAAATTAAATGAATTTTTGAATTAAATAATGAAAGAATATCAACTTCACACTTTAAAGAATGCCGAAGGCTTTTTGCCATGGAATAGGAATACAATGTGAACAAGAGCTGAGAATTCAGAAGGTTGAAATCCGAGCTATAGTTGATTGACAATTTTGTTAGTTCAAATGTGTTAGTATCATGTTATCCATCATAGACTTCCTCTAACCACTCCAAATTCTCATTCATTCCAGCCTATTCCTAAAATGATAAATTCTCATGTACATCTGCATTTATAACTAGTTTTAATGTTTCAATCCATTATACTTTTAATCCCACTATAATTTGAAGACCCCTTGCCCCACCCATATTGATATTATAAGAAAAAAAAAATCCAAAGCAAGATTTCATTATTTTTACTTAACAGCATTCCCCCCCGGGCTCTTTCTTTTCCTGCTAGCCAGATTTGAACATTAAACATAGTCCAACCTCACCCCACCCATTGATACCTTAAGGTTTAGGGCAAAAAAAGAGAGACGCTAAATCAAACATAATATTTTTGTATTTAATGTCTCTTTCATACCAGTAAGTGCAAAAGAATAGAAGTGGCATTTCATAATATTGAAAATAAAGAATCAATATTTACCTTCCCTGCAATGCCATTTTAAGAATCTTCAAGCATCATACCAACCTGCCTGGCCAAGTCAGCGGACATGTGAACAAGTCGCTGTACATATTTCTCCTTTACTGTTTTTAGAACCCACAGTGGCTAAGACACATGTTGTAGGGAATTAACATAAAATTCCCAAACCTATGAGAAACAAAATAGAGAAAACACATGCCAAAGAAAAAATAATCATACGCACAAGACAATATTTATGTGGTTCGGAAATTTTGCCTACGTTCATAGAGTTGCAGGGATTTCACTATTATCAGGGAAAAAAATACTAAGTATAGCAGTATAGTTTTCTCTCTCTCAAAAATTTCATCAAAAAACCCTAATCACCAAAACAACGGTTTCTATATCCTGCGTACAGGATTCATAATAGGCTACAAAATGAGTCAAATTTTTTTTCTCAAGGGCGTTCTCCCTAGACCCCCAAGAGGCTTGTCCATGAGCGCTACGACTTAGGCCAATCGGCCCAAGCCTCCGCTCTATGAACTAAGCCTAAAAAAATCTCCCATTAAAAACCATGCAACATCATTTCGGGTCGGGTCGTCATCCGAATCAAATACAACTAGGCTCCACAAAGCCCAATAACACATCATATATCAGATGAATTTCTTTGTGATAAAATTAATTACATAGAGCGCACTCTGATCTCTATCAAGTATATCAATATTTTTCACATTGCAGACAATGTCACCAATGGTACAAAGGTTACAATACATGAATATGAAGATAGCCAAAATTTGATACAGTGAGACATGACAACAGTAAGAGAATCAGGAAATTTAATGACAAATAATATCCATTCTTTGTAAAACTAGAGATATAGAATATTCATTCACATAAATATAAAATGCAATGCGACAAGACTCACTTGACGATGTTGCTCAAGTGGCCAAGATATCTTTGCACAGAAGTCCATTCACAAACCTGTAGACACCTCATTTTACAACTTGCATTTAACCAACAGGTAAATCTTTAGATTTGTGATACAAAAAAAATCTTGATGCTCTAACGATCATAATGGTATGTCATGGGTTTTGATCGGACCACTTGATCAAAAGTTATCATACAAACAATTTTTAATGATCATGGCTCACCTACACGATAGGCCCGATCATGTTCTATTTTAAACACTTAATTTTGATTGGTTCTCACAAGAATTAATTTAAAATTAATTAAGTGTGATTTTTTATTGGATTTCATTTTATTTCATTTTTTTTAAGAAATAAAAAAAAAATGTTTTCCTTTATGCCATCTTATATGCTCTTTTGAAAAAAATTTGGAGATAGAAAAAGATACGATCCATGAAAAATTCAAAAAAACAGAAAAATGCTCAAAAAACGTCATTATCTTCAGCAGCAACTTGAATCCAATTTTTGGCCTGGAAAAAGTTGAAATTTGGTTTTCTCTATTTCTGGAAAAGTTGTAGAGAATTTAATTTCATTTCAAAAAACACCAATCTTGATTCAATTGGAATTTTGAGCAGAAAGTTAGAGCCAAAATAAGAAACAGGTGCAGCATCATCTTCAACTTCCTTTCAAAATTCAAATGGGGATCAACACCAAATCCGTTCCAGCTCATTTAAACAGGTTATCTCCTCCCTTAGCTTCAGAAGAAAGCTAATAACTTAACTTTAAAGCTAAGCCATCCTTTCCCCTATAAATATAGAAGACCTCTTCCATTTTCTGGACCCCGAATTCCTTCTGGAGAGCTAGTGAGAAAGCAGAAAAGAAAAGCTGTTGTGCAACCATTGTTCTTACTTTGGTTGTAGTTTAGTAATTCTTTGCTTTCTCCCTAGCCCTTTAAGTGATCACTTCCCCCTTTTAATTTATGCTCTATGCTAGTAAGTAGTTAATTATGTTTGTTAATTATGTTCTTAACTTTCTACACATGCTTGAATAAATGCTTAACAAGTTGTTATTTGTTTCTTTCATGATATACTTAAATGTTTTATTTTATTTTATTTTATTTTGTTCTCCCTGCAATTATGTTGATGATAAATAACATGACAACTTTATTTTTTCTTCACATGCTTAGATGAACATGTCTAGGCTAGGAATTCTTTGTTTACATTGATTTCTTGGATGAACATGCCGTTACCTTCATGCTTTCTTTACATTAAAATTGTTGTCTAAAAAATTTCACTTTTTGTTTCTCTTTATGTCAAATTCCCCTAACACATATTTGTTTACAATTCTTGCAAGTTAACATGTTTATATGACATATTGTTTGTATTTGTTTAACATGACATGATATTGGCCACCTTAACCTAGGAGATCGGTTTTACCGGATGAGATGGGTGCTTAATCCCTTCCCATCTTGTAAATTAGCCTCCGAACCAAGATCAAGGGTTCTAAACTATGCCCTTGTATATGAAATTTTACATTTTTTAGAATGTAACTAGAAAATAAAGCAATGTAATTTACTTTTCTTAGATTGTATCTAGGACAAAAAAGCATTGTAAATTTTTGTTACAAATTGATGTAAATTGTCATATAAATTAATACAATAGAAGTATTTATTATATTGAAGGTTTTCTTATTTTTTTCGTTTAAATTAAATAAGTGGCGACTCCATGTAAAACCCTCGATCTAGGGGGGAGTACATTTTACAGTGAATTCAACATTTTGAGCATTACGATCCCACCCGTTCACTCGGGTTAGGCCCAATTTGAGAAAAAATTGGTAAGCCGGGGTCGCGGTCGCTCACAAAACCACATGACTAACACCAGAACCAACAAACCATTATTCTACAAGTTTGGCACCTTCTCTAGCAGCAGCCTCAACAACCTGCCAAAGATATCAATCATCTCAGGGAGTTTCTAAAGGTACCTGGAGAGATGCTGGCTTAATCAATGCAGGGTGTACCCACTTAACAATAGACAAAGATGATGTGGCAAGATAGGCCACGAACGTGCATGCAATTGCGTCCATGGCTACACGGTGCGTCCGGGCGTATCCAACTCAGGTGCACTGACCCAATCGGCGCACCCATGCTTCCTAGTTTCTCACCATACATATTTGTGGGTACCTTAGGCATGCACGGCAACGTCCTAGGCATGCATGGCAACGTCCTAGGCTGTCCTCGGCATGTTTTGCAATGTCCTAAACATGCATGGCAACGTCTTAGGCATGCTTGGCAATGTCCTCGAACGGAGTCCTAGGAGTCCCACATCCAAGGAAAACCCCCCTATTAACTGCCTTATAAGCTGTGAAAATAAGATTATAATGGCCCAAGTTGTCAAAATAGGATAGCCTGTCGAGATGGCCTATTTCTTCAACTTGATAGACAGAGACAGCTTGTCCTTGGGGGTTTACCGAGAGGCTGCGTCTGATGCCTTGGAATCCTGGCTCGGAGGGGCAGTTTCGGGGAGCTCTTTCTCAGCAGGAGGAGCCTGAGAGTCAGCAGGTGTGGCTTGGGAGTCAGCAGGAGGCCTCACCACATCCTGGGGCGCTTCTTAGTTACTGGTTTCTTCTTTCTCCAACGCCCCTTGGTGCTCAGTCTCCTCGGCAGGCTTATCAATTGAAGTTGGATCCTTGGCAACATTGGCCTGGCCTTTATCTGTCGCTTTAGAGGCGGTGCTAGCTTCAAAGTTGGCGGAGGCAGCCTCACGAATGGCGGGGAGGGGGGGGGGTGGGGGGGGGGAGGGGTAGTACACTCTTTTGGCCCTCTTAAGCTCAGACGAGGCCTCAACTCCAGCTTGGTCGAGGGTTTCATTCTAAGTCTGGGAGTAGTAGCGTCTGCATACCTCAGGTACTTGAGCCTTGAGATTAGCCTCGGTCTTAGCCACTCACGCAGCAAAAGCCTCCTCTTCTGCTTGCTCCTTAGAACTTTCAGCCTTTGTACTCGCAAACTCAGCCTCTACTTTAGCCCTCAAGGCCTCATCCCTGGCCCACTCAGTGACACCTCTGGCCCCCTCTGCCTCTGCCAGTTTCTTCTTTAGGTCGACAATATGCTCCTTAGCGATCTGCAGCTGACCCTCAACTTCCAACAGGCACCCCGTCTAGTCCTCAGCCTATTTTTTAGTGCCAGCTATGCCGAATATGGCGCTGTCTTTGGCCCTCGTCATCTCCTTCAGCTCCTCCCTTGCCTTCTTGAGATCAGCCTCAGAATTCTTAAGGGTATTCGTGGCATCCAAGTACTTGTCGCGCTCCTGATCCAGGGCCCTGCTCTAGTTATTAGCCTCCTCCTCCAGCCTAAAAGTGGCCTGGACAGCCTGCCAATTGAAACAAGCACACAGTAAGTTGAGAACTAAGGAACAAAATTCAACGAATGCACAAGTGTCAGAGGTTTTACTATACCCAAGTACCTCATAAGGCTAAGGACAACCTCCTGCCTCCTCAAGCCCTCTAACTCGGCCATGTCAGTGGGGAGTAGCAAGGACCTTTCTAGAGCATCAGCCACGTAAGCGCCTTCGCCCCCTTGGAAGTCCCTAAGGGAGGCGTCATCCATCAAGGTCTCCCCATGAAGCATGGCAGTAGGCAGCCAGGCCTGGAGCTCGAACTGCCGGGCAACCGCCTTTTCCTGGCCCTAGTGCCCAATCCTCAACTGCTTAGAGGGTTGTCGGGCTTCATCCTCCTCTTGGGAAGAGCAAGATTTCCCCCTGTCCACTGGATCTTTGCCTTTGGATGGCCTCTTTCTCTTTGGATCGACGGACTCAAACTGAGGAGTCAGGGTTGGCTGAATGGAAGGCGACCTAGTCTGCACGGGCTGAGGTTTGGGTGGAAGAGAAGGAAGCTTAGATTGTTGCTTCCCTGTCGCATCTTTCCCCGACTGGCCTTCAATCAGATCGAACAGGCTAGTCTGAGACTTCCTCTTGAAACTCATCTCGACCTGAGAAGAAATCCCTTCTGATAGGATATCCGCTTCGATCAAGTTACGGTCGCCTAGGTCACCGGAAGGGTCCTCGAATGGATTCACTTGGTTGAAGGTGCCAAATTTGTCCTTGGACGGACCCAAATTAGCAACCTCTTCTTCTCTCACGGCTCTTTCTCCCTCGTCCTCTACAACTTGATAGGATGAAGAAGGACCTGACAATGGGATGCCCTCTGGGATAGGAGACCCTTCAGGGAGTAAAAACTCATGCTCCGCTACAGTGATTTTATGAAGCCGAGGATCTTTGGCTCTGATCACGTACTTCAGAGTTGCGAACGACTTTTGGATCGGATCGTACCTGAGGATCTTGTGTGCAGCCCTAACTTGGTTGTCGACTTCGTTCACAAAGATCCCCACCCTTAGTACGGTCTCCAAGTCTTCCTTGTTGACCAAATGGAAGTGTCGTCCGAAAGCGTGTGGGTCTGCAAAAAAGAAAACACGTTTATATTAGGAACCAAACAATGCAAACTACAATAACACAAAAGATCAAGTCCTCTCCTACTCTAGGCACCCCACCTGGTGTCCTTTCCTCTATTGGACAATGAAGGCCGTCATGTCATTCCCCGGACACTATGAGAAAGTCCTTATTCAACCCCTTACTGGACTCGGGGAGGCACTGAATAAGCCTAATCTTATCTTCCCTCATCTTGATGTAATAGGACTTACCTTTTAGGTGTTGGAGGTTGTAGCACCAATTTACGTCATGATGGGTTAACCTCAATCCCATCTTCTCGTTTAAGGCATCCACGCAACCCAGGGTCCTGAACACGTTAGTGGCGCACTGGGTAGGGGCTAATCGGAAGTGCCTAAAGGTAGTCCTTCATCACTTGCCCCATAGGGATTCTCATACCGCCTTCAAGGAAGGCGATTATAGGGATCACTACTTCACCCACCTCCCTCCTGATATCCCAATCCCCCTCTTCATAGTACCTTAGACCCATGTTGTTGGGTATCCTATAATTGGCGATGAATTTCTCTATTTCCTCTTCAAACTCAACCAACTTCTTAAACCTACCCATCCTAAAGAGTGGCTGAGAGACTCAAGGAAGAGCGAAAGAAAGAGAGGAATAAGGGGAAAAGAAAATCAGAAGGGGGGAAAGCACGAGATAGAGTAAGAAGAAAACTTACAGAAATGAGAAAAGGTTCCCAGGACAGGCCTTTTATTCAGCGAAGAGACGCGAGTTAGGTTGGAGACTTGATTGGATTCAGGGTGTGTGCGCAAGAACTCTTGAATGCAAAAGTAAACAGGCAAATCGGTTTAAATGGGTATTTATACCCTAAATCAAAAACAACTGTGCAGGGTTTCCTGCCCATAAAAGAAAAAAAAAAATCTCCGCCGTTAGATTACCATCACACCATTAAACGTAGGGAGTATAGAGTCGCCAGAATTTAATATGGGTGCGTGCCGTATAACGAGGTGCCAGAAACGTGCATTAGACAGGTGAAAAGACTCTAGCGCTAACGTAGGACAAGACTGGACAAGCCATGACAAAGGCCCGAGGACATCAAAATCCTCCTCCTCGTCCGAGGATCCAGACAGCAGGATTTTGAAGGGCTATTGTGGGGCCTAAGAATTTGGTGACCACATCTCACATTATATTAAGCCCAAGGCCCACGCCGAGGATGAAGAATAGTTCGAGGATGAGCATAGAAAGCCCAAGTTGCCAAGAAATATTGCCAAGGATGATCTTGTCCTCGACCATCCGAGACCACAAGAAAGGAAGGGCAGCACGCCACCAAATGCAGCCTTCCTGAGCACCCCAAGAAAAAGATAAGTATGATGGGTCATCCAGGGAAGTATGATGGAGGAGCAATTCAAAGAGAAACTATCACCTCCATATTAAATGCGCACAACCAACGTTCTGGCCACATTAATGAAGAAATGACATCTGAACAGTGCTGCCTTGGTTGCTGTAACTCACAGAAGGTTTGGTAAGGTGGCTGATAGGACGGGTAGTCAGAGAGAGGCATGGATGATCAACAAGTGAAAGAAAGAGATCGTTGGAGGAGGACTACATAATAGGAAAACATAGATCAAAAAAAGGGAGGATTCAAGCAACCGTCCTCATTCAATAATTATTACAAAACTCCTCGGATTGTGCTGAGGACAAACTTTCTTAGATAATCTTAGTTCACCTATGCTTGATTGTTACGAATATCATATTGACCGTTGTCCATGCACTAAAGTCTAGTTATTCGTCTCACTCTCTACAAATTCATTGTATTGGGCTAGTTGGATCTGAGTCCACTCGTCTAGCAGAAGAAGTGCTCAGATCCAGTCCCTACAATATTCTTATCAAGCAAGTGATAATCATTGTAAATCAATGTTGTTGTATGTGTAAGAGGATTGGCAAGAAAACGGATCATTTGTAGATTCAACAACAACATCAAGTTGCTATAATGACTGAATCCATGATGTTTTGTGTTAGATGGATAATGATTGACTCCATGCACACATTGCTCCAATGTTGGAAAAGGAAACCAACTTCTTTATCATTATGTTTAATGCGAACATGGAGGGCCAATGTTAGAAATTATCTCAAATCTCTAATTTAACAAAATCACCTTTTTTGGATTTTTTATTTTTTATTTTTGGATCTTCTTTATATGGAAGCAAAGTCTTTTCCTCATCAAGTAATAAGAATCCCTATCAAAGCAGAAATGTGGTAAACTTTGTTCACCAAGGAAGAGAAGTTGGACCCTTATATATAAGTAGTCTTGTAAAGGTTTGGTGGTTTTGGTCCTCAATAGAGGGAGAAGAAGACTTTCAATAGAAAATCGAAAGTTTTTCTTCTTAGAGTAGTCTAATAGTTCCTTTGGGGTAGAAAAGATACCTATGTATCCAATGCAAGTTGTGTGGCTAATAGAAAACAAAGAATTCTTGCTCCCGGGCATTAGCATTAACTTCTTAGCCCACCAGGAGTGAATACCCCTTGATTTTCAAGCAATTTGTTCTGGGGGGTGGGATCAATTTCCCTTAGGTTTTACACTTTTACTAGCTACAATTGAATCCAAAGGGTACTTCTTCAGGAAGGTCCCTACATTATCAGAAATCAAATAGAGCGATCTCTCAAGAATGAGCAGTTGAGAGGTTGAGCATTGTAACCTTTCTTGAGTATAGTGGATTTCCCCATCCCTTCCATGGATGTAGACAGTTTGTTGAATCATTTAAATTCTTGTGTCTCTTTTGTGTTTGGATGGGGGGAGATGGGGAGAGAGCATAAGAAAGGAGGACCAGCATATAATACAAGACAAGCCAAAATGATGCAATAAGAAAAATAAATAACAAGGAAATAAAAGATAGGGAGCCTAAGAGTCAGCACCTAGGTTTGCTTAGAGTCTGCGCCGAGCAAAGGGAAGGTCCCTACATTATCAAAAAGAAAATAGAGCGATCTCTCAAGAATGAGTAGTTGAGAGCTTGAGTGTTGTAACCTTTCTTGAGTATAGTGGATTTCACCACCCGTTCCATGGAAGTAGACAGTTTGTTGAACCTTGAAATTTTTTGTGTCTCTTTTGTGCTTGGATGGGGGGAGATAGGGAGAGAGCATAAGAAAGGAGGACTAGCATATAATGCAGGAAAAGCCAAAACAATGCAACAACAAAAATAAATAACAAGGAAATAAAAGATAAGGAATCTAGGAGTCAGCACCTCAGTTTGCTTAGAGTCCATGCTGACAAAGAAAACCACTGAGTCAGCACAAGTGGAAAAGAAAAGGTATAGTTCATCAATTTTCTGATACAACTATATAAAAATTGATACTATGAATATCTATATCTACATATATCTAAAAGCTAAAACGTAGCATTTATTATTACTGCACTCTAGTTGAGCCATATCAACGTCTACGTCATTATTATTTTTTTTTTTCCAATTTTTCAATAATTGTTTTTAACATTTATTTTTTTAATATTTACACTTTTCCAACCTTTCTCAATTCCTTACCTTTTCATTTCTCCACTACTTCTCCAACCTTTCTTCCTCCCTTATCTTTTCATCTCCCCACTACCCTCTATATTAATATCATTCTTCCTCTTTCCCTTCATCTTCCTCTATTTTTGTCTCTTCTTATTCACACCCTCTACTATAAATTTGTCACTATTTCTTCCATTTTATGCATAGTTTTCCCTCACAATAAAAATGTTCTCTCTCTCTCTCTCTCTCTCTCTCTCTCTCTCTCAATTTTTTGTTGGATTTTTTATTTTTCTTGCATCTTTGCTTTAAGTTGATAATTTTTTATATTTTTTAAAACTCTACTTTGAGTTAATGCGATTTAGTTTAGTTTTTTAATTTTTTTTTTTTTGTTCTCTTTGATTGTTAAATGTTATCCTATTACGTTATAAAGAATTAAATATAGCATATAAAAATAAAATTTTATTCTATTACATAGCATGATTTGGATAATTTTGTATTTATTCTATTACATAGCATGATTTTTTATAGTGCTCAATTTAGATGTTAAACTATGAGACTTTACTAATTTTTGTTTATTTTTTAATCCTTTGTGGTAGACAAAGTACTCTTAATAGTTATATTAGAAGTACTCTATAATGCCATTTATTTGGAGAAAAGTAAAAAGTAGCCAAACGAAAATAATCAGATGGGTGACAAATTTTAGCTTTTGCAATTTTATTTTAATTATTATTATTTTATAACAATGCATATATAGAAATTTTAATTCTTAGATTTTACTAATAATTGTTTATCTGATAATATGTTTTAGGTGGACGAAATTACAACTTCTGCAAAGAAAATAACTTTAATAGATTATCAACAGCAAATTGTTTTCCTAATTGGTCCAATTAATCATTGTTAAGTTTTATTAATTTTTTAGTTATGTTTTTCAGTATTTTGAATTGTAGGCAAAAAAAATAAGGTTTGAAAAAGTTTGTTTAAAACTAAAAGAATAATTTCCAAATTTATGTTCTTTTTAACGATTCACAAAATGTTATAAATAACTTTTATTAAAAAATGAATATTTTTGTTAACTTGCCTTTTGAATTTCTAAGAAAATTGTATTGTTTTCATTTTTGCACGACAAAATTTATATTTATGATTGTTCCTATATTACATTTATGAGTGCTCCTATAATAATTTAAAATATGATTACGAAATACATTACTCTTTATTTCATTAGTTTAAATTGTAAAAAAAAATAATTAATAAAACCACCAAAAAATAATTATCACGCGTAACGCGCGGGTTCGCAGCTAGTTGTTATTAAAGAGAGATCATGAAGTTTTAATTCATATGCACCATGATGTGCCTAATAAAGCCACTTAAAGAGATGTAAGCCATAGAAAGCAGATATAAATACCTGTAATTTGCAATCTGTTCCCAATTTATGTAGGGTTGCATTGCAAATAACCCTTTTACATATATCAGTTAATTGCCCTTCATGTTTCTCAGGATTTTTAAGAAAGAGGTGTCAGCCCACTGCATACTTTAGAATTGAATCACCAAGTAATTTCAAATGCTCCATTGAAAAATTCTCAAATCATCTTAGTGATGTAAGAGCTTCTAGAATCTATTTACAAAAGATCTTGATTAGATTAATCAAAACTGTGTGATTCAAAAGAATATAAACAAATCAAGAGAATAACCAGATAATAGAACAGACCAAAGCGCTTGAAATGTGAAAGTTGCTAGAACAACAAATCTCTTCTCTAAGCTGGCTAGCTAACATAAGGGGTTCCAGCCGGTGCATCATAGATGGTAATAAATAAAATGATCTTAAAACTCCTCTAGAAACATCAAGCTTGATCAAAAGTTCAAGAGGCATATGAACATGCATTTGCGCCTTTTTGACAAGCACACCTACTTCCAATGTTTTACCAGTAAGGCCTGCTTAATCAGAAGAAAATATTAGATATATTCCCAAAGTTCCACAGCATTACTAAATCAGATTCAAGAACTTTATTTTAAAAAAATAGAAACAGACATCCATCTAATGATTGTACAGTAACAACTTGTGTAATACACCGAACCAGTAGGGGAAAACCCTCACCTAAGATGATAAAATGTGTGCAATTTTTGTATGCCGACACATGCTCATGGAAATTTCCCTTTTCCCCCCTCTGTACAGGGCATGCTTCTAAGCTGGTTTTCTATTACACTATAGAAATAGGGAACTAATAGTTGATTGCTAACTGATTTCTACCTGATTTCTAAAACATGCCAGTCAATTATCAAGATTCTTAAATTAGCCTTGAGAGAAGTGTTTAGCATTGCCTAACCCGACTCTCTTTTTGCTTCCTTTTTCCAATTGAACATGGTGTACCATATAGAAAGATCTCCATCTACTCTGTCTGTAACAATCTGATCCAACTAAAAACTCTTCCCAACACCAACCCCCATTCTCCCATCTGGTCTACCCTATGAGAACTGGGAATCATAGTAGTAGTAGACAAATCATTTGGTAGAATTTGTTGCCAACTTTCTCGTTGTAAGGTAAGTCAATCAAGGAAGTCAATACCTTATTGGAGAAATATATCATACTAGCCATTAAATAGGTATCGTTACTCTTACAAAACGTATCGGAAAAAATACAGGCTTGGCCTATTTTAACTGTACCGACTTGTACCAACTAGTATTGGCGTTTCGGCCTGGATGCACAGACGTGGCGCTAGAGGAGCCGCACCCACCTTCGACGCGACACGACTCAGCGACGCGCGAGGGACACTGTTGACCTCGCATTAGGCCGCGTCCTGCCACGTGTTTTTTTTTCCCCTGACTCGTGCCAACGCGGCTCAGACTCGAGCCGATTCATGCCTAATCAGATTGTATCGGCCGAATATCAGTGCATTTCGGCTGAAAAAAGGAAATTGGCTGGTAATTTAAAAAAAAAAAACTTAAAACCG
Source organism: Quercus suber (assembly GCF_002906115.3). Lineage (NCBI taxonomy): Eukaryota > Viridiplantae > Streptophyta > Magnoliopsida > Fagales > Fagaceae > Quercus > Quercus suber. The sequence continues at coordinate 362,069 of NW_027070111.1, forward strand.
AAAATACCAGTGGATTTGATACGCCTCTGTCGCTGTCTTCACCGACTTAACCACTTTCTTCTTCTTCTTCCTCTTTTTTGCTTCTTCATCTTCTTCTTCCTTTTTTTTTTGCGAACCCAGCGTTGCCGTTCTGTTCTGCTTCTTTTTTTTTTTTATAAGTTTTTTTTTTTTTTTTTTTTGGAAAAGGATTGTTAAATACGTTTGGTCAGAAAGGCTTTATTTTGTTTTTTGTGCCTCTCACGTGAGCCACATCTCCCTCCCCCCCCCCCTCCCTTTTTTTTTTTTGTACATTGAGCCACTGAACCACTAAGCCTTTGGTCAAAGAGGCTTTATTTTGTACATTAGTATTATTATTATTATTATTATATGAGTTTTCTATTATTATTATATAAAAAAGCATGCTTAGCAATATATGAAATATATAAATAAAAATATTTTTAATAATTTTTTAATTGTCGAGTCTCGCCACACCCACACCCACCTTTTTCAAAAATTGCCGAGTCCCGAAACGCACCCGTACTTCATAGGTTTCGGCTAGTAGAATAAAAACTATAAAATTATTAAAAAGCATTTTACTTAATCTAATATATATGTTAATGTACTTAAGCTATTATGTAGGCTTATAAAAAATATGTGGATTTCAACTTTTATGTTGATAAACATAAAATTTAATAAATTCAACCGGTACCAAAATATTTCGTTCTTCTGACCAAACTGAAACAGCCTATGGTACAAAATTGACTCCCTTAAAGCCAATACAAATAAGCTCTCCTCAACGAGCACTAAAGAGAGAGTGATTGGGCTTAGATTTCGTAAGTGATAACATTGACCACTTCAACATGATAGTAACATCTAGAATTAATTTAGGTTGAGACTAGGTAGGATTAAGAATTTATAATAAATATATATATATATATTTCACTAGAATTTTAATGCATCCTATTTTCTTTGAAGGGTAGAATATATAGTTCCATATGCAAATACAATTATAATCTTAATGATAGAATATATAATTTTACATACAAACACAATTATAATAATTACATATTAATAACTATCATAATCATATTTCATATTTTGACAAAAATAAAATTCAAATTATATAAAACTTTCATGTGCCAATAAGTTTTTTTTTGAGTATTTTGTTATTTTTGCTATTTAGTAATTTTTTTTTTCATTTAACATGTGAAAAAATATGGGTTGACCACTCTTGACCTATAACCCGATTAACCCAACTCACTAACAAAAGATGTCCAATTTTTTTCTTGAACCCATTTTCGACTCCAACTCGATTAACAAGACTTGACCCGTTTCTAATATCTCTAGGCCCATCTGAACGTGGACCAAGATGGGGCCAAGAAATACATTTGCATTTGTTTGGGCCATTAACTTATGGGTTTTCGTTTGTTAATGAGTTATGGCCACTTTAAAAGTTAGAGGGTAATGGGCTTAACCCAGCCTTGGTAATGTGTCAGTGTTTTTTTTTTTTTTTTTTGGTTGTTGTTACGGTGTGCGCGTCTTCTTGCTCGTGAGGGACAATACAGTTACTCGTTTTTAGCTTTTTACTGCAAAAACTGTATCATTCGCAACATTAACGGTTAAAACTTAAAACCCAATAAAACTGTAACTGTAAGACCTGTAGATATAGATAAGCTTGTTTAAAGGTTCCAAAATTCCTTCGAAGACCACCTTGACTTAAAAATATTGCCCAGACAGAGACTTTTTAACTCTTGTTATTTCTTTGTAAGCTGGTCTTATTGGAGACTGGTTCCCATATTCAAAGACCTTATTCACACTCTAGATTTGATTCACTACTGTCTAATTATTTGATGTTTTTAAGGATACGTGTAACATAAATATTGTTGGGTTTCATTTTGGTTGGTTAAGCTTGACTTCAAGTTCAGCTGCCGTGTGAGGACTTGCATTGGATTCATTGAATACCCCTTCTCGAATTTTGCCTATTGAGGTCTTCTGGGGACAGTGGACTGCATGGGATTCTCTTAGATTTGCAAAAAGGAAGGAGAATCTATTAAAAGTTTAGAGGAGGAGATTGGTTTTTGAGGGATCTAACTGTGGATTATTATATTGCATAATAAAAAGGTTAGTTCTTTCATAATTTTTACTTTGTTTATATACCAACTTTTTACTTTATAGTTATTGTTTGGTCTGATTTCCACTGCCAGAAAAGAAAAAAGAAAAAGAAATTGAAATGAACCTTGATTTGGATTTTTGTTGCTCTTCATGGGTTTGGGAGGACACAATTCTATAATAATAAAAAAAGGTTGGAGTTTATTATGTCTTTGTAGTATGCCTCCTGCCAAAAACAAAGGGATAGGTGGGCTTTGTTGGTAGCTTTGGTTCTTGTAAAGAAATTGAGATATTGAGTTACTATGGTTTCATATTGCAATGGATATAGGAACAACCGTCGAATATGTTTTCTTAATTTTATTTTCATTGGCTTTTTGGAAATTTGGTGGGTGAGGGTTTTAAAGATATGTGAATTTAAGCAAAAGAACAATTAATTCAAAGTTGTTCTTTGTTAAGCTAGTCCCTTAAATATTTTCTTTAATATTTTGTTTTTTGGGGGAAAAGAGATTCTAATTTTGGTCTAATTTAACGAGTAAAGTTGGTGATTTGAATTATATTACAACTTGTGTTGTGGCCTTGGAGTTGAGGAGGGAAATGGGAAATCTTTATTAATTGAATCCTCTTTGAACTTTCTTTAATTTCAATTTATTCTGTGCGTGTGTGTGTCAACCCTGCATGATTAGAGAGTGAATTTTTAAATTTATGGAGCATCTAATGTCCAATTCATGACTCACTTTCCATGATTTTCAAGTTGCTTTGGCCACTTACCTCTTCTGCTTCTGGTTCTGCAGTGAAGGATATCATTAGTGTTCTTGTTAGAAGCTATGAAGTGTTTTTTGCAAGAACTCATCGTCATCAACATCTTCCCTCTATGAAACCCAAGAAAGAAGAGCCAGACATGAATCCCAAGAAAGATTCCACACCAAACCTTTCTCCAAGTACAAAAGATTTAGATAAACCTTACAACAACAATTCACCCAAGATTGAAGATGCTATGGCTCCCTACTGTCCCATCAACCATGGAAGAGGACAATCACCGAGAACAGGGCCACCCCTTTCTACTCTATTAAGCCTAATGAATGAATACAAATATTTTGAAGAAATGTTACTCACGAATGTAGACACTGTGTCTATATACTGTCTCATTAGCCATGGAGAAGGAGAGTCACCAAGAACAGAATTATCCCTTTCTACAACTACCCCAATAAGCTCAATGAGTACATATGAATTTGATAAAAAAACGTCACTCAAAATTGAAGACGATGTCTCAATACTGTACCATTAGTAATGGAGGAAGGGAGTCACCAAGAACAAAACCGCCCCTTTATACAACTAACCCAATGAGTGTATATGAATTTGATAAATGTCACTCAACACTATGTCTCAATACTGTACTGTTAGCAGTGAAGGAAGCACACCAAGAGCTAATTGTTCTTTGGAGCTAACGCTTTCTTCAAATCCTCAATGCAGAAACAACAAACTTTTCAGAGGATTATCACATCATTCACATTGCTGATTTTGTAAGTATCTCCCATTCATGGTATTAATCCTAGCAAAAAATATATAATAAATAAATTAAGAATTACCATCTCATAAATAGAATGTGAGGTTATAACATGAAATTTCTTTTAAATATCAAATCCAAGTGGGTGGTAATGGTAATGTAGTTAAGGTTACGCTTGAGAAATTAGGTGGTATGGTCTTGGGGGAAGGAGGTTGTGGAGTTCCTATTTGCCGAGTTTCAACCTGAAACATGTTTATTCTTTATGAATGATTATTTGTCTTCAATGGGGCTGACCTAGGAAGCAGGGGTGCAGATTCGAGTTCTGGTTTGGGTTCGGGTGTGATGACGCGGTGACATGACAATTTTTGAAAAAGTATGACACAGGTATGACAGGATACGTTTTTTTAATTAATTATTAAATATATTTTTATTTTATTTTTCTATATATTGCTAAGCATTTTTTTTCTTCATATAATGGTAAATATATATCAATTTAAGAGCAATAATAGAAAATAAAGTGAATACATAACCATCACATGATGTTCATAATTTAGAATACAATATCAAAAGTTTGAAACTAAAACTAAATAAAAGATAAGTTTGAAATTAACTTTTTTTTTAATAAGTATTTTGACCCATATTAGGTCCTATTTCAGACTATTTTAGACCGAATCAGACCCATATCAGTTCCTATTTTAGACCGAATTGGATCGTGTCAAAAAAAAAATTATCAAGGGGTGCACATGTAGTCGCGTCCAAGCCACACAACACGTCCCGCCAAGTACGACTGGTGCGCTGACCAAAACAGCGCACCTGTGTTTTCTTAGGGTTGACATCCTTTGTTGACTTTTATTTTACCAAGTTTTTCTACATTTTTAACTTGTAAGTTTGTAGGAGTTAGTGACTTGTCTTAGTAGTCTTGTTGTCTATATAAAGCCTTCTAAGGATTGTAACTAGAATCCAATAAGAAAGAGGGTTAGCAATTCAATAGGGAAGTTTGTTTAATGTTTTAAGCATCAATGAAGGCAAATATCAACATAAAAATGCATGGCTTAAGTTAGTAAGGGTGTTTTGGCTGATTATGCATAGCCTTGATTCCACAAATTAGTCTTTACATAAATTTATCAGAATTCATCTAGTTAGAAGAAGCATAAACTGATTTACCAAATCTAGGAATTTTGTGCATATCCATAGAACTGCTATTAGGAACTTAAGCTTATTGAGTTCAACAAAAATTTTAGCACGCATTACTATCTTTGTTAACTTTATTAGGAACAACAAAACCACACCGCAAACTCTGCTGCTTTGAGTGGATTTTGATTTGATATGTATTTATATAGAAAACTTGTGTTTGACAAGATATTTCTACCAATATTACATTGAACTGCATTAAGACAAACCCTATTTTAACCCGTTGGCACGGCTTATCATTGGTGTTACGTATTTTATTTGTAGCATTTTGGATCTATCACTTTGCTCCTCTCTTTGGGGGTAGTGTACAAGCTAGGGCTTTCATTGCAATAACTGCATTGTCTTCTTTTGGTTTGTATGGCCTATACTTGGCAATCATTTATTTGGAGCTCATTTTCACTAGATGGAAAACAAAAGTGCATTCAACCTTGCTGCATAAAGCCATTCTTCACATTGCAGAAAATGAGGTGACAATTCACCTCATTTTGGCTCTCTACAGTATATCCTTCATCAGCTTCAAGAAGGCATTTGCTCAGGTAGACAAAATGAAAGTCTACAAGATTTTTTTCTACAATTCGCAAGAACATCTTTGAAGATGTTCTTGGAATTGAACAACATTAGCGGATTAATTTTCCTAATAATAGCCTTTATTTGTTTAGTAGTGCATGTAAGCTGAAGTTCTACTTCTAATCATTACAAAATAGGCTTTTAAACAAAATGTTGTATTGTCTTCCATTGTCCCTCTTAAGTTGTATCTAAAATCCGAATCATGTTCTAATCGTCAATGTGAGGTCATTTAATAATAAATAATGAGTCTAGTTAATGGGTACTTTTAGGGTATTTGTTAATTAACTATTTCAAAAATGTTTTAATACTACTTTCATGATAAATATAAAAAATTCTTTAAAAAAATCAGTTACTTTTTTTTTCCCCATATATGGTACAATGGTTGCATTTTATAAGTTGTGATTATGTGAAGCCCACTTTTTTATTTTATTTATGAGAAAATTTATGGGATGCACTTAGGATATTTGTTAATGGACCATTTTTTTGTAATGCACTGAAAATATTTAATAACAGAATATGTTATTCTCCGAACCACTTGTTGCGCCGATGATAACAAGCCACGTTGAATGAGCTGCTCTGCTAATGAGAGACACAGAGATTTGTGGTCATTGGCAATAGGTGAAACAGAAGCATTTGTAGGGTCTATTGGTAAAGTACAAGTTGTAATTGCTCTTCTGGTCTTGAAGAAATAGTAAAAACAATAAGAACCAGGCCTTTTCTTAATCATTTTCAATCACTCTTATCTGATTACAAGAAAATGAAGGGTTTTAGAGACAAAATTTAGCCTTTTGAGAACGACCCAAGTGCCAAAATACCATAAATCTACGAATAAAAGCACAAATGAGACCAACCCAAGCGATAAAGTTGAAAAGTTTCACAGACCCAGAAGCAAGAAAGACCAATACTATTGGAGAAGACTATGAATGAGAAGTTATAGATTTTCAATGGTAAAGCAAAATTGAGACTAACCCAAGTGAGGAATCGGACCCAGATAGCAAGAATGAAACAGAAGCAAGTAGTGTAGTATTAGAAGACACTTGAATATTGATAGGATGAACGGACTAAAACCCTTCCTCTTTGTTTGTGTGTATTTTGTTATTTGCAATTATTTACCCTAAAGCATAAGCATATTTTTAATATGCAATCTTATCTATACTACTATTTAAAAGCCTTATCCTATTTGGACCTTTTTTTTTTTCCAAAATACCCCTATACTTTTTTTTATTTTTTATATGAATTTTTTTGTAATTATAATAATTATTAATAGTCGTTTATTAAATGACCTCACATTGAGGATTAGGGACAATAATAGAAGTGGGGTGTGGAATGATACTTGCAGAATTGGGAGGAATAGGAGCAACAGTGATATTTGTAGAATTGGTAGGAGTAGAGATAGCAATGATATCTATAGAATCAGTAATGCTATTTGCAGAATTGGGAAGAGGTGAGGTAGGAATGGGAGAAGGAACTGGAGTAGACTGATTAGGTGCAGTGGGAAAAGAAAAAGTGAGAGCTGAGGAAGACATGATAGGCTACCTTGAAGAAGGAGAAGAAGGAAAAGAACCTAGAATAGATGGTTGGTTTGAAGAGTGAAGATATAGTAGATTAGACAACCACAAAGAATACAACATGTGGAAGAAGAAGATTTTGAAGAAAAGTACTGAATGGAAACTTGTGTTCATTGAATACAACATGTCTGGAAGTGTATAAATGATTGGACTCAAGTTAGTTGTTTTAACAATATAGTATATTGTGCTTTGTTTTTTCGCTTGTGCTATATTTCTGTGTATTTTCTTTTGTACTGTGCTATATAGCTTTTTTTTTTTTTAATAGCAATATAATATACTGTGCTCTGTTTTTTAGCTTTTGCTTTGTTTCTTTGTATTTTTTTTTTTGGTACTGTGCTATATACTTATATACAATAACAATATATTTTTTGATTTGATATTTACTTATATAGAATACTTTTGTTTGATAAGACAATTCTACCCATATAAGAAGCCACATTTTAAACCATTGGCACTGTTAGGGCTGTCCACGGGTCGGTCCGGGTTGGGTTTGTGCCCAACCCGGAACCGACCCACTGGAATCGGGTGGGAAAAAAATGCACCCACCGAAGTAATCGGATCGGTCAGTTCAGACCTTCGACGGGTGGCGGGCAGGTCGGTCGGAGTCCTAGATCATAGAAGACGGCAAGAAAATGGTTAAAAAAACACAGATTCGGTGAAGAAACCCAGATTCCGGCGAAAAATTTCCAGAATCCAGGAATAATTTTCTAGAATCCGGCAAAAATTCTTAGATTCCGGCGATATTTCCCTTAGATCCGGTGAGATTTCACCAGATCTGGCGAAAATCTGATCAAATACGGTGAGATTTTTGACGGATCTAGTGAAATCTCACCGGATCTAAGGGAAATATCGCTGGAATCTGAGATTTTTCGCCGGATTCTGGAAAATTATAGCCGGATTTTGGAAATTTTTTGCCGGGATCTGGAAACATTTGGTCGGTTCGGGTTTTTCGGGTTTTAGGGGAGGAAAACCGAAACTGACCCGCCGGAATCAGTTTCTGGTGGTGAAGATTCGCCGCCGACCCGCCGAAGCAATCGGGTCGGCCGGATTCGGGTCGGTTCCTGTCGGTTTTTCGGGTGGGTCGGGTTGTCGGATCAATCTGGACAGCCCTAGGCACTGTGTATCTTTCGTTCTACATGTTCCGTTTTTAGCCCTCTAGATTTACCATGTTGCTCCTATCATTGGGGGTAGTGTACGGGGCAGAGCTTTCATTGCAATAGCTGCGGTTTCTTCTTTTGGCCTATATGGACTATACATAGCCATCTTTTATTTGGAGAATATTTTCAATGGATGGATAGTAGAAATGTTATTAGAATTAATCTCAGCCTTGCTGCATGAAGTGATTCTTCAAATTGCAAAAGATGCGGTCATAATTCACCTCGTCTTGGCACTCCACAATTTGTCCTTCATCACCTTCAAGAAGGCATTTTTTCAGGAGGACAAACTAAAAGTGTACATGATTTTTTTTCTACAATTCAAAAGAAATTGTTTGAAGATGTTCTTAGAGTTGAAGAACATTAGTGGATTCATCTTCCTTCTAATAGCCTTGGTGAGTTTTGCAATGCATGTAAGCAGCTGAACTTGATAACAGCCTTGATCTGTTTCACAGTGCATGTAAACTGAAGTTTTGTTTCTAATCATAAGCTCTTAAACAAAAGGTTGTTATTAGTTTTCTCCAATATTTCAATATGTTTTTACCAAAAATCTTGTAATTTAACTAATTGGCACCTCAATTTCCAATAGAAACATTCATTATTCAATAAATTTGTAAAAAATTGTAATATTTAGTTATTTTATATATAGACAAAATAGAAATACACTAAGAGTAGTATATTGAGTTGATCATATTATATATATGTATTTACAAATTGAAAATTGCATGATATAGTAGCTAATATAGATAGGCATGTTTCATGCCTACTAAAAAATGCATATATCCCTTCAATTATTATTATTATTATTATTTTACATAGTTAATTGTTTGTCACTAAAAACTTTTTCCCCTTATTGTTGGACATGATTTCAATTGTTGCAAAAACTTCTAAATCTGAGTAAAAGTTCCATATTTCAAATCAATCGTTTTTCGCATTAAAAAAACCAACTGTTTCTCATATAAATTTTAGAAAAATGATATTAAAATTTCATTATGCTTAAAATAATTAATACAACAAAATAAACATATTTATTATATTAATAATATTTCTAATTGCATACTACAGTATTAATTCCACACACACACATACACACACATGCGCGTGCGCACACACACACAAAGAGTTAGGAAATTGAAAGAATTAAGATTAATTTTAGTGAATTCACATATATTTAATTTTTTTATGGCTTTTGTGACAATTGTTGTCAAAGCAACTAAACATGAGTAAGAATGTAATATTCTAAATTTATTATTATTATTCCAACTAAAAATTAGTTTCTATATAGAGTTTATAAAATTATCTTATAAATTTACTTAATATAAATAATTAATGCACAACAATAGATAATTAATATGTGCATTTACTCTATTGGCTAATTCAATTAACTTATACTTTAATATAAATGCAAACTTTGTTGAAGTAGAAAACTAAATAGAGAGAACTTCAAAGAATGTGTCACATGGCACAATCTTATACTCTCAAACATGAAGTTTTTGCATAGATATATATATATATATATATATATATGTATATATATATATATATTGATTTTTTTATATGGGTAAAATTGAAGAATTTAAATTTCACTTGTTTGAATGCGACTGGTGTACTTTTAGCTAACTTTTATTTAATGAATGTTTATTATGTTTTGTGAGGAGGGAAAACAATCAAATTAACTTCATACTGTGCTGTTTTAAGTTGTTATTTTTGTTCTCCAACATAAGAAATATGGTAGCCATAATCTAATTCTCTTCTAGTGGAATCGATGATAATTTATATTGATCCCTCCACGTTGTCTCTCTGAAAGGTCAACTTTTCATTCTCTTTTCTCTCTTAACAAGGGTTGCTTATTGTTCTATCAAAAATGGTGGAGGCCAAATTCTTTAAATATACACGGAACACCCATTACATTCTACACATTCTTGCATCCCGCATTTTGTAAAATCTTTAATGGTTTCATAGTCTCCACATTAGCATGTTTTTTCCCCTTCCTCAATTTATTTATTTAAAAAAAAATTTGACTCATCAAAATAATATATGTGTGTACGCACGTGCGCATGTGTTCTATGGTATATTATGTGTGATATGTAATAAAAGATTACTAACTAGATAAATGAATTCATTTTCATGTATTAATTATTTATAAGTTGTGCATTAATTATTTATATAAAATAAATTTTTTATATTATTTTTTAAGATTTATATAAGAAACAATTAATTTTTTTAATTTATTGAAAGATAGAAGAGAAACATTTAATTGAAATATGATATTCTTGCTCAAATTTAGTTGTTTTTGAAATAATTAAAACAAAATCCAAAACAGAGAAGAAGACAAGAGCAAATTTAATAACACACGATCAAAAATTTTAAAAAGAAAATGTTGAAATTACTACAATTTTTACTAAACTTATAACCAAACATGATAATAAATATGATTGGGGTCACATCAACAACATAATAAATAACTTTCTTAACTATCTTTTGTGGTCAATTTAAAAAGGAAATTGCTAATGTTACTATAAATTTTACTGCAAAAGATTTACAAACTGACCTTATAGTAAATGTAATTGATGTCACTTCAACAACAAATAAATAAGACGAATGTTAGCAAGCACCGTATAGGTGCTTGTTAACACAATCATTTAAAAAAAGTTTTTATGAAAAAAAAATAAACAATTAATATTTTAATAGCTGTGGGGCCTGTTACCTAAAAAAGGTATAGTAGCCCTCAGAATTGGGCCCAGGGCCAAAGGCCCGATCCGAGGATACGCGTATGTCCAAGGACAGCCTAAAGAAGTTTTATTCACGTTAAATAGGTGATATGAAAGGTATAAACAGGTGTTATATACGGTGGTATAGCACACGTCCGAGGACGCCAAAGTCCGAGGTGAAGGTAACCTTCGTACTGACTGAAAGATTCTGCCAGGTTGTAGCTAAATTGGAAGTTGGATATAGCTTAAAGAGGCGTCGGAGAAGGTAGAAAATATCTTCTAAAGTCTATCACCTCCTCATTAAATGCTGTCCACCTAACACTCTGGCCGCATTAATGTGGAGGTGATACCTGAATAGTAACTAAGCAGCTTTATGACCACTAAGCTGAAGGTTCCGGTAGGGACTAGATGGGACAGAAAGGAGCTCCCAAGATAAGAACTACACGTGTACAAAGGAAACAAGAGGAGAAACGAAGTATATAAGGTAGAAACGAAGAAAACAAAGGGGGACTTCTGACCAGAAAGAAAAGGAAGAAAAGAGAGAGAAAGAACAGACCAATTGAAAGAGGGCCGAGGAGAGTTTTTCCTGATAGAGCGAATCACTAGTATCCTTTTTACTCGATGAGTAGAACCCTTCCTGCAAATAGTACTAGTTCTTGAGCCCATATTCTATAAATTTATTGTTTGGGCTTATTGGGCTGAAAACCCAGCACTCAATTCAAATTGGGTCCTTACATTGGCGCCGTCTGTGGGGAGAACTTGATCTGTTGAGAAGGAAGGGCAGGTGTGATACTCACGATGGAAGAGGGAGTACCGCAGCAACCATTGGCGGGCCCGCAACAAGCGAATGCAATCAACAACAAGCCGAGTCTAGGGGCTCTCAGCACGGCGATCCGTTGATAGGCCGCGAACAAGGGGAGGATCACGAGGGAAGTGCCCGTACAACCCATACAGATAGAAGCCGCTCCTGGGGGAAAGGCCATGTTTCTCCTGTACGGAGTGAAGGAAATCTGCAGCGTAAGATCGACAAGTTGAAGAGGGAATTGCGATATGAACGACGAAGGCGTAAGGCTCATAATCTAAGCACCTCTTCTGAGGAGTCGGATGACACCAGTTACGGCAGAGATCGAGAACTCCCCCAGTGAGTCTTTTTCGTGCGAGGAAAGAACATCACCGTAGGCGAAGAAGTAAAAGTCCGACTCGCCAGGGTCAAGGAATGATGCCTTGAACAAGGCTTTGAATCAGGTCTCTAAGTCGCCTTTCACACGACATATTGAGGACGCTAGTCTCCCTCGACGATTCCACTGCCTGTGTTCACCATTTATAATGGTCGGACAGACCAGTGGAACATGTTAGTCACTAACAGCCAGAGAATGGCTATTCATGCCAGGGACGAAGCCTTGATGTGTAAGGTTTTCCCGTCTAGCCTGGGTCCGTGGCAATGAGATGGTTTAATGGCTTGAGAACTAACACTATTGACTCTTTTGAGAAACTCACTCAGGCCTTTGGCGCTCGCTTTATTACCTGCAGAAGGGTTGTTCAGCCTTGGGGTCGCTACTGTCCATGTCTATGCGAGAAGGGGAAACCCTAAAGCCTACTCAGACAGATACTGGGAGATGTTTAACGAGGTGGATGGGGCTCACGATGACGTGGCCATGAATACTTTTAAAGAGGGTCTTCCAACCGAGCACGGTCTGAGGAAGTCCCTGACCGGCAAGCCTGTCACTAGTGTACGTCAGCTTATGGATCGAATAGATAAATATCGAAGAGTAAAGGAAGATCAGATGCAAGGCAGAGGGAAGCTAAGCGCGGTAACGCAAGAGAGGAGGGATTTCAGGCGGACCGGTACAACAACAACCGACCTCGGAGGGACTTTGGGGGGCAGTCGGGGCCTGCAACTCCCAGGTGGTTAGCGCCGTGTTCCGAGAACCAGTGCAACGAGTTTTGGAGAAGATAAAGAACGAGCCGTTCTTTAAGTGGCCAACAAGATGGCGGGGGATCCTGCGAAGCGTAATAGGAATCTCTACTGTCAGTATCATCAAGACCACGGGCATATCACCGAAGATTGTAATAATCTGTGAGACCACTTAGAACAGTTGGTGCAAGATGGAAAGTTGACCCAACTCCTGCATCACACCGGTGGCCGAGGAGGTCACGGGGGCTCGGCGTTTCAGGCGAATGCCTCGAGAGGACCTCCCTTGGGCACGATAAACGTTATATTCGCTGCTCCGGGGAGGACCGGGTCTTGCCCGTCCAGGGTAATGTCTGTATCTCAATGCTCGGAGGAGGACCCCGGCACGAGGCCGAAGAGGGCCAGACCTGGCACCTCGTTGGTGTTGGGCTTTTTCAGAGGAGGATAAGAGAGGAACCATGCAGCCGCATGATGATGCTCTGGTGGTTACGATTAGGATGGAGGATATGACGTTAAGAGAGTGATGGTTGACGATGGAAGTGCCGCCGAGGTAATGTACCTGATTTATTCAAGGGGCTGAATTTGAAACTTGAAGACTTGACGACATATAGTTCCCCATTGGTGGGATTCGAAGGCAAATCGGTTACCCCGTTGGGAATGGTTAGGTTACCCGTGCAGACTGGGTTAGATATGGTGCAGGTAGATTTTATCGTGGTGGATGCTTTTTCTCCGTATACGGCGATTCTGGGAAGACCATGGTTGATGCCTTGGGGGCTGTTTCTTCCACTCTTCATCAGAAAGTGAAGTATCCCACGGGGGGCGAGGTTTCGGAGATTTTGGGAAACCAGAATATGGCTAGGCAGTGTATGATAATGGCCATTCAACATCGGCCAGAGGTAGGTAATTTGGCAATAGCCGAAACTGATCTATAGCAATCAAGGTGTCAGGGAGCCCAATTAGGCGCGTCCCCGGAGGAGATGAGGTGCGAAGACTTGGAAAGGGTGAACGTTGGTGATGATCCAGAGAAGTATTTTCAGGTAGGGGCTCAATTGCCC